>NC_059133.1:72463571-72612919 GCF_020740605.2 Lemur catta | reverse complement strand
TTTCATTGTAAAATTTTAATCCATAAACATAATAAAATAATAGATGATGTAGGGACCATTTTTTGTGCCCTCAGCACAAAAAGAGAAAACCCTAAAGACCAACAGCTTTGAAAAAAATACTGAAACTCTTTGGTTACCTGAGAAATGCAAAATATAATAGCAGTGAGATTCCACTTTATACCAATTGCACTGGCAAAAATTAGAAAGTTAGGTAGTAGCAGGTGTTGGTGGGGATGTGAGGATATTAAACTTTTATAAATTGTAGTGTTCCAAAATTTTGGAGAATAGCTGGGATTATTTAAATTATGATCATATGATCCAGAAAATTATACATTTATCATGTGGCTAGAATAATAAATTATATTAGACACATACTGTGTCTATTCCTATTGTTTGTTCTTAAACACTGCATTTTATTTCACAGAATTACAAGTATATTATAAAGTGTTTGGTGTTATATAACAGTTGGCCTCTCACTGAAAATCAGCTGACGTTTGTTCAAGCACTAAAAGACTTAGAGAAAAGTGATACCAAAGGTATGTCACTCTAAATGTTCACACATGCACTTACATTTTATGTAACTATTTAATAGTAAATTGATCATGTAATTATTAAAACATATTGCTTATCATTTGTATTCTATATATTGTGGCATTTCCTTTTGTTAATTGATTACATATTTCAACATTTTTACTGCATGGTTTATGAGAAATAAAAATATATGTTTAATTTAATTTAATTTAAGCACATTTTCTCTAGCAGGTAAAAATTTTACTCTGAAGAATCAGTCTTAAATGTCATGTTTATAAATGTTTAGGCAATTTGATTAAATTAAAAATAGCAATATGTCAGCTGCTATGCATCAATTATATTTACAACTCAACCTATGTGCTCTAATTTTAAGTATATGATATATTTTAGAAAAATTCAATTATTAATGTCTTCAAATTATTAATTTAGTTTGCTTTTAAAATATAAATACTTTATATAAAGAAATTGGTCAGGTGCTTTTTTATTAATAATTACTATGTTGGTGACCTAATTTAAATTTTATATTCATTCAGAAGTCATTGTTGCTCCACTTACTCATTTAAACTCAACTTTTAATTTCTATGAGAAATATCACATAGAATTTGATTTTTTTTCAAAAACTTCACATCTTTATAACCCATGATAAAAAATAAGGCCTGAAATATGGCTATGTACTACCTAGGATATTTCCGTTATAAATTTTTAGCAAGCTTGGTCTCTGGTTAACATGAGGCAACAGTGCCACCTTTAGTATATTTCAGTACCTAAGTTTTAGTAAAAATTGCTTACTGAGATGGCTCACTTTCACTTAAGAACACAGAAGACTGGAGCATCTTGAGCAAGTAGCACTTAGTGATGTCATTCGCCTTCATATATAATTAGTGGTGATGTGATCTTAAATTCCTTTTGCCAATATGTTACACTTTTATGTTGCTGACCTGTGCCTTTGAAGTTCTAATCCCTTTACAAAAACAAAAATAAACTTTGTCATTCTCAAAAATATTAGGTTTTAAGTCCCACCCAATTTTATTAGCAGAATTATAACATTTCCTTTACTTAATTCCTTCTTTAGCTCAATGAATGCCTGGTGTACCCAATTCAAGGTCTTTGAAGAAACCAAACATTATTAAACATACATATATGTATCTTTATATATACTTATGTATAAAAAGGGATTTTTCTGTTTATATTTACCAAGTATGATTGTACTTGACAAATGTACATTTTGTTCTAATTCTAGTTTAGAAATATGTAAATGTTCAAATCCCAACCAGATTTGATTCCTGAATATATAAAAAATCTAAGCACTGAATTTTAATCATAAAAACAAAATTGCATTTTTAACTTTTTATAAGTTTTATTATCTACTGAAGATTTCTTTCTACTATATTCTGGATATGTGTAAGGCAATATAAGAGGAGACCTAAAAGCATGATGTTAAAGGCTTTTTAAATTCATTTTATCAACAGATACTCCTTGAGCACTTCCTCTCTGAAAGGGGTATATTAATTTATTCCAATAATCATTTCCTCTAGAGGTCTCCTAATTACATGAATATATAACATGAAGTCATATTTTTAATAATTTTTTAACAGTAAGATGTTTTTTCTTGCATCTTACTGCTACATATGCTCTCAACATGTACAGATTTTCTTGTTTTTTGTCCCCACAGTATCCTTTTGTCAACTTTATGGTCTTAACAAACCAGAGTTTTACAGAAGAGACTCACAGAGGCTGTGCGACTTTCCCAACATCATGTGGCTAATTATTTGCCTATCTGGGGTTTGCCCCTAGGCTTCCAAACTTTGGACTCAGTGTTTTTTCTATCAGAGATAGAATTATTTTGAATATTTTTTTTGAGAAACATTGGTTGGACAAGTATAAATTACTACAAATTCCAAATTAATGACTTTATAATTGTATCAGAGACTGGTATATGAGAAATACAGTTCTTTTTTATTAAGATTGTCTTAAATGGACAAATCATAACTGTATATAATTATGAGGTACAATGTGGTGTTTTGATATATGTATATGACGTGGAATGAAAGCTTTACATATTAAACAATCTGATGAGTACATATTATCAGTTCAACATTATATTAGCTGAAATTAGCGATTTAAAATGAGGGATATCATGATATTCTGGCCTTGAAGAACTTATAACAAAGGAGAAAAGGTTACCCTCCATTATGCTATTTATTAAAGAATATGGAAATTATTATATTCTCTATATTAATGATGTAAAGAGAGAGGATGGCACACACTGCTGTGTGCCTGACACTTCAGTAGGTGCTTTGTGAATGTAAACTTGAGTATTATAATATGCTAATTTCAGTGGAATCAAATACACCTAAATGTATGACTCAAACACTGAGAACTGTGGGTAGTAGAAAAGAAAGTTGCAGAAATACTTCATGGGGAAGCTTGAGATTCAATTTCAGCTGACCTTTGTTAAGCATCTTAAAACTCCAGAATGTGTGATACTAGGTATGAGCTTGTTTTAAATGCTCTATATTGATTATTTGAAGTGCCGTGGCCATGGTCTTAGTACCTCCATTTATACAGAGGAGGAAACTTAGGCTCAAAAGATGTAATAAACCTACCAAAGCTAACCTGTCCAGTGGTTGGTCCAGGATTTACCTCCAAGTCATTTGATTGTTTGACCAAAGGATTTTCCCCAGAACAACACTTCTCAGAAGCTGGCATTATTGGCAAAAGGGCAAGTTCCCTCCTTGTAAAAGGGTGGTGCTCACAGTTTCTTTGCAGTCTTTGAGGGTGATCTTCCCCCCAATCTGAACATACCTAATAGCTGGGCACCAAGTAATCAATAAGATCTGGGTTCTTTACACTTACTATTTTACTTTGTTAATGGGGTGACTTAACAAGACTCCAATTTTGAAAGAAACTGACAGGTTCTTTGAACTTGTATTTGATTTTTTTTACATTCCTTAAAAAATATTTGCATATATTCATAGGGTATAAGTGCAATTTGCTATGAATTTGTATTTGAATGCTGATTCAACTCTTATCCATTGGGGTACCTGAGTAAATTATATAACCTCTCAGAATCTGCCCTGCTAGGAAGCTTTGAGAATTAAAAAAGAAAGACACATAGTAAGGATTCAACAAATATTATTTGCCCTCCCCACCACCACTTTGATATTTAGTTGTTAGAAATAGAACATAAGGCGAATGCCCTTCATGTTGGCAAAAGGGAAATACACTCTCCTAAAAATAAACCAGTGTTTCTCAAAGTATGGTCCTGGGGCCAGCAGCCTCAGCACCATCTGTGAACTTGTGAAAAGCTTAACTTTTGGGGCCTCACCAGAGATCTTCCAAATCAGAAATTTTAAAGGTGGTGCCTAGAAATCTGTTTGACAACAAGCCCTTCAAGTGATTCTGATACAGTCTAAGGTTTGAGAACCACTCTTGTGAAGGCACCTTCAGCTTCTTTGAATTCTAAATCATCAGTTTTCTTCCCTTCAGCAGTACTTATTTCTAACACAAGGGAAAAATGCATAGATTTCTTAAATCAGTGTTTTTCAAAATGCAATCCATAGGCCAGTTGTATCAGAATCACTTGAGGTGATTTTCAAAATGGTAGATTCCTGGGTCCCACACCAAACTACATAGTTGGAATCTCTGAAGGGTAAGCCTCAAGATAATGCATTTTACAGGCTCTCTGGATGATTTGCACATTCATCAAAATTGTGAATTGTTCTGTTGCAATAAACACAGCATTACCAGTAACAGAGTTGTGTGACAGTCGACACAGCATTACTGGTAACAGAGTTGATTAACAGCACAAGGTGAAAGTGGTGAGTTCTTCTACCCCAGGAAGGGAATAATAATGATTAGAGCAGAGATAAATGAGTTCAATATTATATTGGCAGTACTCACCAGGGCAATTATGCAAGAAATGAAATAAAAGACATCCAGATAGGAAACAAATTATTAATAGCTAGTGGTGATGACTGCATAACCTTATGACTATACCAAAGCCCACCGATTTATCCACTTCAGTGGTGCATTTATGGTGTATGAATTATATCTCAATGTTATAAAAAGGAGTCAACCAGACCTTTATAGAAGGTGTTTGCTTAAAAACACAAAACTCTTAGATTAACCATTTTTCCCTGACTTACTTCCCTTGTCCTTATGTGAAATGGTTTTATTGTTATATCATTAATCACTGGTTTCCATTTTTATGTCTCTCTAGCTCATACTGAGAAACACGAGGAATCAGTTACCTTGGGAAGCCCAGATTTCCATACAATTAGTGAGGGGCAAAAATCTTCAGGAACTTCTAAAACAAGGAAAGGCAAAGAAAAATCTTCTGAGAAGGAAAAGACAGCTAAAGAAAAACAGGCACCTCGCTTTGAGCCTCAGGTGGGTGTGGTATTTTTTAAAATTTGAGTCACTTAATGAATTTAGGTCCATTGGATGCTTACTTGTCTGTCTCTCCTGAAGACAAAACTGTGAAAAATTCTGTCTCCCTGATTACAGCAGCCATCCAAATACTCTGAGAACATTCCTTGGACATTTTCCCAGGCTTCCTTTTCCAGTTCAGTATCAAAAAGCATTCATTGAACTTTTAGTGTATAGAATACTTTTCTTGGGACTTGGGCCTCTAAGATTAACATGATCCAGTCCCTACCCTAAAAGAACTCACAGTCTAATGGAGGAGATTAAAGATAAACAAAGAGTTTTAATGTTAGATGTCATAGGTACAGTGGTAGAAAGCATAGGTTCTAATCCAGCCTCTGCCACAGTGAGTGTTAAAGAGCAAAAAGTATATTTCCCAGGTTTCCAGCAGGATTAACTGAGTAGGATGTTGATATCATTGGTAAAATGGGCAATGAAGGAAAATTATTAATAGCAAATAAGGAGAAGTGACGATGATTCAGTCATTCCAGACTACAGAAAGGTCCACTTGCATTTGAAAGGTTTTATTTCCCCGCTGAAGTCTACCCTTGGAAGTGAAGTAAATAAGTTTAACTCAACCCATGTATTCCTACAAGACACGTGGCCCTCCTGTAGTATCTTCACAGTGCTCCCTTCCCTCATCAAAACTGGATCCTAGAATAGTTTCTGATAAACTCATTTATCAAGCAATTTAAAAATGATAAAAGCCAATACACTGTGTTTTAAAAGGAAGAAATAAAAAATTTCCAGTTGTGAGATTTGGTTCTTACCAGAATATTAGGGGAATATTGCAGTTCGGTCCTTACAAGAATATTAGGGGAATACTGTAGGATGTAAGGTCTTTTTGGTAACACTGAAACCAAACTGCACACGAAAACTTTATTCAGTGGCTGTGCCAATTCCCCCTTCCCCAGCCACATTATTTGACATGGATAATGGACACAGTCTCAGCCTTATGTAAAGTGAAGTGTAACCACATCACTTTCAAGCCTCTCTTCCAACCCAGTTGCCACCAATGAGCCCCACCTATGCAGAAATTGTCAAGCCCTATATCAACCTGTTCCCAGTCTATGGTCCACTCAAGTGACCCTAGGAGACATCAAAATGTGGTTAGATTTCATAATGGATATAGAGCAAGTATATGCAGACCTGGAAATGAGCAATTATCCTTCTCTCATTTTTGTGACAAGATTCTATAAGTGGGCATAAGTATAATTTAGAACAAAAAATTTAGAACTAAAAAAATTTAAAACAATTTTTGTTCTAAATTATACTTATGTATAATTTTAAGTAAAATTTGTATACAATGAAATGCACAAATCTTAATTGTACAATTCAATGAGTTTTGACAAGTGTATTCACCATGTAATTCATGTGCCTATCAAGATATATAGATCATTTCCACAAGCTCAGAAATACCTTCAAACTTCCCTGCAGTCATCCCCCTGCCGCATCTCCCAGTAAGCACTGATCTTTCAGTCACTATATATTACTTTTGCTTGTTGTGGGATTTTATATAAATGAATCATACAAGATGTACTCTTTTGTCCTCAACAACTTCTCAGTAATCAGTAGTTTATTACTTTTTAATGTTAAGTAGTACCCAGTTATATAAATATACTATAATTTGTTTATCCATCCCTCAGTTGGTAGGCATTTATGTGTTTTTCTTTTGGTGTTATTATGAATAAGACTGCAATGAACAATCTTGTTCAAGTCTTTTGTGAATATAAGTTTTCATATCTCTTGAGTAAAATACCTAACAGTGAAATTATGAATCATAAGGTAATATCCAGACCCTTATGAAAGGAGGAAAACCTCCTACCCAAAGACTTTTATTTTATTTTATCAGACATCCATTATGCACTCTCAGCAAGAAGACCCAAATAAACCGTACTGGATTTTGAGGTTGGTCACTGAACACAGTGAATCAGAATTATTTGAAGTGAGAAAAGATACAGAACGAGCAGATGAAATCCGAGCCATGAAGCAAGCCTGGGAGACAACTGAGCCAGGAAGAGCAATCAAGGTTACCTGACTTTGAAAAGCTGTCATTTTTTTACTTTTCATCCTTAGGCAAGGTCTGAAAAAAAAGTCATGCAGGTCAAACCACAGTCTTTCCTTTAGAAATGGTATCTAGAATTTTATCAGACATTGATTAACCAGATATTAAGATCACATTGGGACACATTGTGAAATGTTACTCTCTTGATAATCAAAGCAAAGCACACGCTGATGCCACTTACAGACCCAAACTATGAGTTACCTCATTCGTTTACATAGCCCTGCCTGTGTCCGCGTCTGCCCTTAACACTCCCACGTAAGAAAGCAGAAAAATGTTTCCCACGTGCTTCCCAAAGCTTAGAACAGCCTTAGATAGATAAAAAGCACGCTGCCCCCTAGTGGAACATGCACACCTCGTCTCTCGCCCCTGTGTTTGATAAGAGTCATCGCCGTAGTGAAACACTGCTACTTAAATAAGCGCTTCGTGTTTCAACTCAGCGGCACTGGAGCAGATGGAAAGATTCAGGAGCAAATGAATCTAAGATAGCATGCCCCGCTTGTTAGTTTTAGGACTGCTTCTTCATTCATTCTCAAATACAACTGTGACAAAATTATGGCTGGTTCAGAATTTGAGTTTATTTGGTAATGAAGAAGAGCTGGCCTGGTTCAAACCGCCCTACTCAACTCACACGTCCCTGGTTCGAGACTATGTCGCCGCCTGTACTGGTTGCTGATTTTCAAGAGCTTAAAAGGCCGCTTGTGTTTGTTCCTCAGGCTTTGCAGGCTCGTTTGTATTACCTCCTCCAGTTCATTCAGAAACCCTGCGAAGCTGAGAGCGCCAGTGGGCCTGCGGCTGAAAGCCAGGCCAAACCCATGGAAGAAGGTCAGTGAATCCACCCCAGCTGCCTCAGAGCACACAGCTGTTACTTGCACCTCTTAAAAAATAGTCAGTGGGTCATGCTTGGTAAAAAGGACCCATTTCAGAATCTCTTTTCTTTAGGAAGTGGAAAAAGTCACGCAATTTCAGCTGTGTGAACAGCACTTCAATTATCAAATCGCTTTCACTCATTTTCTCATTTAGGTCCTACATTTCCTCCCCCTCCCCCCAGCACACACACACAAGTAAATAAGAAGCCAGAGATAAGAGTGCAGCCTAATTGGAAGGTAGCTGTATGGAACTTGAAGGCAGGCCTGCTACCATAATTCTGTCGCCTTTCTGATAACAACAATAGCAAATAATAACATGAAGAATTACAATAATAAAGCTAACTTAGTTTATTGAGTGATTGCCTTGGGCCAGGCACTGTGCTTTATATTAATTATTTCATTTAATGCTCACATCAATCCACTGAAGTATATAATATTATTTCCAGTTTATCAAGAAAGACAGCAGCACAGAGAGTGTCAATAATTTTTTAAGTTCACAAGATCCCCAGAGACAGAGCCAGCCTGCAGATGGGGCCCTCTCGGACCCTAGCATCTTCTAACAGCCACTTGACTGCTCCCTCTATCACAACACTGGTCTGTCCACGGAGGCTGAGGACATCCACATCCCAAATCATGCTTCTCCATTTTTATATCTTCAGGAATGTAATTCAATAATTGTTACACAAATAATGTCTCTTAACTTTTCATAGGAACAGTGTGAACAGCAAGCATCACCCTAACCCTACGATCCTGGGATGGGCACTGTGCCAAGCATTTTATACTCATTATCTCACTTTAACCTGTAGCAACTCTAAAGCAGATGTTACTATTCCCATTTCACAGATAAAGAGACTGAAGTTCAGAGGGTCACCTTTATCTAGGAAGTGACAAATTTGGGATTTGAAATATTTCTAACTTCTAAAGTACTCACTCCTCTAATAGTTAGAGTGTAGTGTAATGTTAGCAAAAATATAGGTGAATAAGATTAAGTTTTTATCTTTTTGGCTATAGTGTTTATTTTTTTAATTTGTATTAACATAGATGTAAAGAAAATTACACTGGACACATTAAAAATGACCAAAAAACTTTATTGAAGACTACTGAAACAGGGAAGAGAGACTGAACTCAACTTGGAATACAACAGGGACAAGTGGGGATTGATAGCCAATAAGGCCAGGAGAGGTAGTGGATGGGAAATTACCAAGAGGAACTTGATTGCATATCGAGGGTGGGTAGACTCTGGGTAAATTGGCTTCACAGGATTCTTTGCTAAAATGGAGTGAGCAGGCCAAAGACAGGGCCTAGTGAAGACCAGGATTCAGAGGCGCCTGACTTTGTCCGTAACATACACACAGTGAAGGCACAAATCTTAACTGTACAGCTCAATTATCTTTCGCATATGTGCACACTCAGTAGCCACTGTTCAGATCAAGGTATAAAACACCATGTCCCACAAGTCCTCCTCATTCGCCTCCCAGTCACTTCCTCCCTCAAGGCAACCACTAGTCTAACGTCTGTCACCATCAATTAATTTTGCCTATTCTTGAACTTCATCAGTTTAGACTCATATGTACTTTATATGTCTCATGATTTGGTTTTTCTGTTTCTTCCTGTGTCGGCAGTAGGAAACTGTGTTTTACAAGAAATTTATCCATTTTACCTAGGTCCAACTTATTGGAGTAAATTTTATCTTTAACTCTTTTTTTTTTTTTTTTTTTTTTTTCCTCAATCAGTCTTGCTCTAGGGAGTGCGTCAATTTTAATAATGTTTTTCAAGAACCAACTTTTGACTATTGAATGTCTTTTATTTTTCTATTTCTTCATACTCTTAAGCATTACCTTATCCACTGCCTTTCATTCAATGCAGATTATAACATGAATTTGATTACCTGAAATTGATAAGTAGGGAAAAAAATGTCTGTATAATGCGGAAGTCGTGGTAGGTTTTATATAGTTTTTCCTGGGCCTAGGAATCAGGAACAATGGGAAGAGAATATGGCGTTAAAGAAAAACCTCCCAGCTTTACAACTTTACAAGCAAGAGCCCTTTTCAGCTTTGTTTTAGTGCGATTTCGAACAAGTGCCTGCACACAGGGCTCCCTCCCTGGGAAGGATACCCCATTCCTGCACAAGCACAGTTTTCAGCATAGGGCCGGTTGCCTTTTTTCCAGGGCCCATATTAATGGCAGCCCCAATAGTTCAAAGATATCATTTCCTTTTCTATTGTCTCAGCTCCTAAAAGCCTCTTTTTTTAATGTTAAGTTTTAATATCTTGAAGCAGCTGCCAGACACACTACTCGTCTGGGCCATCCACATCATCCTCTGAGGTACCAATGGTTGTTTTTCTGTGCTCTGGTAAGAAGTGGCAAAGCTTTTGAGTCATCTGCTCCAAATCTGTGCTTTTATAAGCAAGCCCTGTTACTTGTTGCATGTGATTTCATAGAATGCAAGCTTTCTTAGTAATGCACATGTCATGTTGTAGTAGAAAAGCCTGCAAGTGCTGTAAAAGAGCCAGAGGGAAAGAATTCCGTGGGTTCAGAGAGCAAAGAGATGGCAGGGAATGTGGTGTGGAAGAGGTGGCAAATGACCAAGGGCTTGAGGTATCTGGCAAAATCCATGAGCAGTGAAAGTGAAGGAGCGCCCTCGTCAGGGAAGGAAGAGTGGAAGGAAGAGAGCAAGCAGATCGTGCAGAAGGAATATAGAAGTAAGTATTGCACCTGTTGGTAAGATAAATATGTATTTTCAAATAAACACTCTGGAGAAGATTGTTGCTTAAACACATGTGATGGCTAGGGCTATAAAAGTAGAAAAATATGTTCTTTAGATTCATAGGTCTTCATTTTACTTATCAGGGTTGGTAATTTGCTCAAGGACCTGATTATTAAATACTTAATTGCAAGATAAAAGTGGGCAAAAAAAAAATTAGCAGGTATATTTTTCCGTTTGTAGGTTTTCTTGGTCTACAGATGCTAAAAATGTCAGCCTCCACATGTACAATTGTCATTAGCACAGATCCTTTTTGATTTACCTATGGTATGCTATGTGATAGATTTTCTTTATAACAAATCTTAAGGAGTTAGTGTCTAAAATGTTGAAAAAGACCAATTTTCAGTGGTTAACAAGTCAGACTGACTTGATTCACTTCTGTATGGATTTGTATTTGTTCATGAAAATGAACCTAAATCTTTGATGGAAGGGAAATGCCTTTTCATACTCCACGAGGAAGAATTATCCCTAAGCAACTCCTGGACTCTTTCTGTCCCAAAGGGGACTAAGTGTCTTCTCTGACTGATACATTTGGAAAGAATGACTTGGGCTGCCCTTGGGAGCTTGAGTCCCCTGCTCCTGCCTGAGCGACGAGCACTACCTGTGCCTGCGCTGGAAGAGTTGGTTAGCTCCAGGTTTCTGTGATCAGTGTTCATTCGTTGTCTCTCACATCAAGCTACATCCTCCAATTACACTGTACCAATAGCAAAATTTTCCTCGTTATTTCTCTGCTAGTTCTGAACCCAGGCAGGAAAGAAGGATGTTTTGGAAAGAAGCATTCTCAAAAACACCGACAAGGATTCTCTTCTCAAAATTGCTAAATCATTCTGAGAATTTTAAAATGAAGAAATGTTTAAGACTAAATCATGCTCTTGAATGATTTCCGTAGTAAGAGTAAAATTTCAAAATTCGAAAAACTCTTTCACTATACTAACAAGTGATTCTGATACTTTTGAACTGATTGTGAAAGTAAGTGTCGATTTAATAGGTAATGACTCACATGGCATTACCACTAAAACCTATTAGAACATCTTTCATCTAATATTAATATTTAATCTGTAGAGTGATTTTGCAAGTTTTAGTACTTGAGCTTCTATGAATTAGAGAAAGCATATACTGTTATCTCCACGTCATAAATGAGGGAATTGATAAATGATTCACCCAAGGGCAGGAAGCTGATGCAATTTGGATAGAACCAGGACTCAAATCTGGTTCTTTGGACTCCATATATTGTGATCTCTAACTGAACACAAATATTTCCCCATACTTAGTTAATTTAAAGATCTGTAAAATTTTTTAAAAATGTAAATAAAACGCTTGGGACTCTGACTCGGGGGAATGGGCGGGACATGGACAATGTATATGACCTGAACTTATGTACCCCCATGATGAGCTGAAATAAAAAAAAAAAAAGTAAAACAGTGCAATTTAAATTCCGCGATATCAAATTATTTATTTGGTGACAAGGTAATCTTTTTTAAAAGAAGTTTCATTTTTAATTGACAATTTCATATATTTATGGGGTAAAATGTGATATTTTATTGCATGTATACATGGTGGAATGATCAAATCAGGGCAATTAGCATATTGATCACATCAAATACTATTTCTTTGTGGGGAAAACATTTAATTTCCATTCTTTTAGTTATTTTGAAACATACAATACACTATTATTAACTATAGTCACCAAGCTGTGCAATAGATCACCAGAACCTGTTCCTCTTATCTCACTGAAACTTTGTACCCTTGACCAACATTTCCCCTTTCCCTGTCCACTGCCCTCCACCCACACAACCTCCAGTTTCTGGTAACCACCATTTTATTTTCTAGTTCTATGAGTTTAACTTTTTAGATTGCACATATAAGTGAGATCATGCAGTATTTGTTTCTCTGTACCTGGCTTATTTCACTTAGCATAATGTCCTCCAGGTTGATCCCTATTGTTACAAATGACAGAATTTTCTACCTTTTTAAGGCTGAATAGTGTTCCACTATGTGTATATATACACCACATTTTTGTCATCCATTCATCCATGGATGGACACTTTAGTTCCATATCTTGGCTATTATGAATAATGCTGAAGGGAACATGGAACTGCAGACATCTCTTTGACATACTGATTTCAGTTCCTTTGGATATATAGCCAGAAATATGATTGCTACATGATATGGTAATTCTACTTTTAGTTTTTTGAAGAACCTCCATACTGTTTTCCAAATGGCTATACTAATTTACAATACCACCAACAGTGTACATGGGTACCCTTTTCTCCACATCCTTGCCAAAGCTTGTTATCTTTCAAATTTTTGATAATAGCCAATCTAACAGGTATAAGGCGATATCTCATTGTGGTTTTTATTTGCATTTCTCTGATAATTAGAGATGTTCAGCATTTTATTCATATATCTGTGGGTAATTTGTATGTCTTCTTTTGAGAAATGTCTATTTAGGTCCTTTGTCCATTTTTTAATCCAGTTGTCTTCTTGTTATTCAGTAGTTTAAATTCCTTTTATAATTTTTATATTAGCTCCTTACCTGATACATGATTTGTAAATATCTTCTCTCAATCTGTGAGTTTTTTCTTCACTATGTTAATTATTTACTTTGTTGTGCAGAGGTTTTTAGTTTGATACAGTCCCATTTGTCTATTTTTGCTTTTGTTGTTTGTGCTTTTAGGGTCATATCCAAGAAATCATTGCCAAGACCAATGTCATGGAACATTTCCCCTATGTTTTCTTCTAGTAGTTTTACAGTTTCAGGTCTTATGTTTAAGTATTTAATCCATTTTGAGTTGATTCTTGTTAAAGTGTAAGATAAAGGTCCATTTTCATTCTTACATACATGGATCTTCAGTTTTCCCAAGACCATTTATTGAAGAGACTATCTTTTCCTGTTGTGTGTTCTTGACATCTTTGTTGAAAATGAGTAGATTATAGGTATGCGTGTTTATTTCTGGGCTTTCTGTCCTATTCTTTTGGTTGATGTGTCTGTTTTGATGCCAGTACCATGCTTTTTTGATTATTATATCTTTGTAATATAGTTTGAAATCCTATAGTGTGATACCTCCACACATGATCTTTTTGGTCAAGATTTATTTGACCATTTGGGGTCTTTTGTGGTTCCATACAAATTTTAGGAGTATCTTTTCTGTTTCTCTGAAGAATGACATTGGAATTTGGATAAGGATTACCTTGAATCTATAGATTTCTTTGGCTAGTTTGGACATTTTATTATAACAATATTAATTCTTCCAGTCTATGAATATGGGATATCTATCCATTTATTTGTGTCATCTTCAATTTCTCCTATCAATGTTTTGTCCAAGGCCACACCAACCTCCACCCATCAGGCCCCATTGTACTCTGAAGCTAACAAGGTAATCTTTAAATTGAGAAAACTGAATGTAATCATGATTCTTAACTTTACACCAGCCTGAGGGCAGTCACAGTGTAGACTTCATTTTTTTCCCAGAGCCACAGACCAGTGCTGTGAGGCACAGCAGTTTGTACCCCAGTTCCAGCTCCCGTACTCCCCATTTCTTCACATCATTGGCCATCAGAGTCTTAAGACATTTTCATTAAAGTCAATGTAATTGTGAAGGGGTGTACTTTTGGGTGGGGAGGAGGAATAAGGACAGGGAAGAAAGGTAAAAGTCAGCAGGAAAGGAGGACCCTAGCCAAAGAAGCCTGTCATCAAGCAAAAAAAGTCTTCAAAATATTTCTCATTTAAAAACATTTATTATCATTTTAATTAAATGCATTAAATGAGAAATTTAATTGTGTACCATCAAGGAAAACTGACTTTCTTTCCCTTCAAGGAGAGGTATGCTGTTGCGTGATTCCATTACTGAAACACTGCCATGTACCACAGAAGCTATGGTTGTAGAGGAACCCGGATCAGAACCATGGGTTCAGGTGTCCAGCTGTTCTTGGGGACTCTGCATGTCAGCCCTTGTGTGCTGTTCATATACCCCCCACCCCTGGGCACTCACTCCAGAAGAAGCATCACTCATAAGAGATTATAGATTCTCCGAGAGTTTTCTGTGGTTTGGCCTCTACATTCCCATAGATAATTGTAACTCCTTTATGCTTGCAACTTCCTATTTTCATATATTACATAATGTATAATAGAACAGTTTCCCTCATAGTGTCAGAGGACATGTCAGCCATGCCATTATGGATCTCACTCCTGAGCATTCTTCTCCAACTGTGAGCATCATCAAGATCAAACATCCAGCCATTGCGTTTACTTCCCCTTTCATTTCTGGGTATCTTGGAAAGTACTTCTTCCAGAGATGGGAAGTGATCTTTGTCTGTATCTCCAAATCTCTTTTTCCCTGGCTTGGCATTCAAAATATTTCTCATCATATTTTTTAAACATTGACTCTCACACTATGTATGACGAAAGCAGTTTTTTTCCACCAGTCTGTTGCAAACCAAATCTTTTGTAAAATATAATAAAAATGACCCAGAAGTTTCTAGTTGCCACACAAAATATTTCTAAATGCATTCTCTCACTTTTAGAACTTATCCCACAGTGGACAAGTTTGGAGATAGAGGATGGTACACATGTGCACACACACACTCACTTCGATAGTATTGTTCTAGAGGTCCAAGACTATCATACCAGACTCATACCCTATTCCTCCGTGTGTGTGTGTGTGTGTGTGTGCGCGCGCGCGCGCGCGCACTTGTGCGCGTATAATTTGGCAAAATGTAAGAAAAACCAAACATCTAATTGATCAGGAAATATTTTCTTTCTAGTCAGAGTGAGCACAGTTGGTGTCTTTTAGAAAGAATCCAAGTTTGAAATTCCAAAAATATATGCAATATAAGTAGATTCATGAGAAAAGCAAATGAATTTTAGAAATCTAAGATATCATAGTAATCATGATGAAAAAAGAAAAGCATTCCTCCTGGAGGCTGTAGGGAAGGATCTGTTTCGTTTGGCAGCTTCTAGGGCCACCTGACTCTTTGGCTGTGGCCTCTTCCTCATAGTCACAGCCAGCAGGAGAGCATCTTCACATCTCTCTCCCTCATTCACAATATCATCAATAATAAAAGTTTGGAAATAAATTTTTATATTGAAAACTACGAAACATCACCAAAGGAAATTTTATAAGATCTACATAAAGAATCCACGCTTTGGACTAGAAGACTCAGTATTGTTCAGATAGTAATCTTTCTCCCATTGATCTATAAATTCAGTATAATTTCCATCAAAATCATAATAGACATTTTATAGATTTGATAAGCTGATTCCAAAACTTATGTGTAAATGCAAAGGACCCAGAATGTCCAAAATAATTTTGAAAAAGAAAAAACAAATGGGAAGAGAACTTCCTCAACATGATAAAGAATATCAACAAAAAAACTGCAGCTAACATCATATTTGATGGTGAGGAACTGGAAGCTTTCTCACCAAGATCAGAAACAAGCCAAAGATGTCCTTTCTCACCACTCAGTTTCAACATTGTACTGAAAGTCCTAGCAAATGCAATAAGACAAGAAAAAGAAATTTAAAGATGCACTGACTGGGAAGGAAGAAATAAAACCGGCTTTGTTTGTAGATGGTGTGACTGTGTAACAAATGTCCCACTCTGATGGGGGGAGTCTATGTATGTGTTTCTTCAGACAAAGTCCTCCTCCCATTAGAGTGTATGTGGCTGTGGAAGGGAGCCTGTGAGTCTGCTATGAGCTCCCATGTCCCTGAACTCTTCTCAGAAAATGCGCAGGGAGCTTCTCTGCCAGCTACAGAAGTTTGGCTCCTGGGAAGAGGGGATAGGTTTCTGGATTCATTTAAATGGTGTAGTATGAGTGCACAAAGCCAACCGTACAGGAACTGCTGATGTGTCTCTTGCTTATACCCTCCAGGGCTATATCCCTGAGGCTGACCAGAAGACAAGACTGACTTTCGTAGGCCCAAGCTTGCCACAAGGCATAGTCAGTGGCACTGAGGTCACACAGTTACAAAAGCGTAACCTTGGGACTTGCCTCTCACTCCAAATCCTGTACTCTACAACATAGCAGGGTTTAGTAACTATTTAGATTGTAATGGTCACCAAGTCTAAGGAGTCATAGCATATGTTGCTAAATCTTCTGAATAAGAATTTATATGTTAAACTAAATGACATAGGACAGGTCATGGAACGCATGGAAAAAGTGTAGCTGGAGATTCATAAGTATTCTGTCTGGGCATCAGAAACATGAAACAGTTTGAAGCACGCCCAGGAGGAAAGAAAACCCGGGCGTTTGTGTTAAGTTGTATTGCTGACGTGTGCCGGAAACCCTGGCAAGGGCCCGCAGCATGAAACAGGCAGTTGAAGAGAAATGGATCCATTCAATGGGATCTCAAAACCTTAGCTGGTTTGCAGGGTGTTTTTGTCTGGACACATGCATGATGAATTCCATGAAACGTTTATTTCCATGAGTGGGATTTCATTTACTTCCACACATTCATTTACCCATTGGGTCTAAACACTGAAACAGGATCCGCACTTTTCACCCTTCCTTTCAGAATCATTTGATTCATCAGCTAGCAATGGTGATTCTTTCTCCAGACCAATCCAAGGCTAGGCCAAGTAACTCGATCTTTCCAAGAGGTGTGTGGCACAACTTTTCAAAGAACCGAAGGTGGAGAACTATTTGGTATTTTCCCAGAGCACTTTTCACCGTAATTGTCATAAGGTTGGTTTCTGCATCCTAAAGCATACGAGAGATTTCACAGACGAAAGCAGGCTGAGACCCAGTAAACTTGGCATTTCCAACAGTTGGTCCCAGAGACTACAAAGAAAGTGTTCTTTTAAGTATTATTCCACTGTGGTTTCACCATTGTTTTCAGAAACCGAGTAGGTTTCTCGCCTTAGCATAAGAATCCTGCCTGGTAGTTGAGATTTCTGGGTGGGGTGTAAGTGCGGGGCTTATGTCAGCCCTGCCTTTAATTTGTTTCCTCCAGAGTTGGTAAGTGCATATTTGCGTGAGATCGGAAAAGTGTGGATCGTGCTTCAGATTTCATCCTGACACTTTGGAAATCACCAGTATGTTGGTAATTATTTGCCATTTCCATAGAGTTTTCCACCGTAATAGTCATGAGGTCGGTCTCTGCATCCTGAAGTGTATGATGCTTTTTGCAGAGACACCTATGCTGAGGCCCAGGTAGCTTGCTATTTCCCATAAGTGGCACCGGAGCCTTGGAAGATAGGATTATTTTCAGTATTACCAGAGCATGCTTTCACCACTGTTTCAATAACGGGAGCCCTTTTCAACCATTAGCGGAAGAATCCTTCTTTGGAGATGAGATATTTTTCTGGGGTGGCAAGTGCATGGCCTCTGTCTGTCCTGGGTTTGATGGACTAGCGCCAGACATGAGAAGCGCGCCATTGTGGGACAGGTTAATAGTGCGGATCCTGTTTCAGTCTAAAGACTGAAACAGGATCTGCACTTTTCACCGTTCCTTTCAAAATCATTTGATTAATCAGCTAGGAATGGCGATTCCTTCTCAAGCAATCCAAGACTAGGACAAAGTAACTCGATCTTTCCAAGAGGTGTGTGGCAGAACTTTTCAAAGAACCGCTAGGTGGAGAATTATTTGGTATTTTTCCGTAGCACACTTCACCGTAATTGTCCTAAGGTTTGTCTCTGCATCCTTAAGCACACCAGACTTTTCACAGACGAAAGCAGACTGAGGCCCAGTAATCTTGGCATTTCCAATAGTTGGTCCTAGAGATTCCCAAGAAAGTGTTCTTTTAAGTATTATTCCACTGTGGTTTCAGCATTATTTTCAGAACCCGAGCAAGGTTCTCCCATTATCATAAGAATGCTGCCTGGTAGTTTAGATTTCTGAGTGGAGTGCAGGTGCGGGGCTTCTATCACCTTGCCTTTGATTTGTTTACCTCCAGAGTTGCCGCGAGCATATATGCCTGAGATGGGAAAAGTGTTTACCGTGCTTCAGATTTCATCCTGACACTTTTGAAATCACCAGTATGTTGGTAATAATTTGCCATTTCCATAACGTTTTGCACCGTAAGAGTCATGAGGTCGGTCTCTGCATCCTGAAGTCTATGATGCTTTTTGCAGAGAAACCTCTACTGAGGCCCAGGTAACTTGCTATTTCCCATAGCTGGCACAGGAGCCTTGGAAGATAGGATTGTTTTCAGTTTTATTTCACCATTTTTTCATCACAGTTTCAAGAATAGGAGCCCTTTTCAACCGTTAGCAGAAGAATCCTTCTTTGGAGATGAGATATTTTTCTGGGGTGGCAAGTCCAGGGCCTGTGTCTGCCCTGGGTTTGTTGGACTAGCGCCAGACATGAGAAGTGCGCCTTTGTGGGACAGGTGAATAGTGCGGATCCTGTTTCAGTCTAAAGACTGAAACAGGATCCGCACTTTTCACCGTTCGTTTCAAAATCATTTGATTAATCAGCTAGGAATGGCGATTCCTTCTCCAGAGCAATACAAGGCTAGGACAAAGTAACTCGATCTTTCCAAGAGGTGTGTGGCAGAACTTTTGAAAGAACCGCTAGGTGGAGAACTATTTGGTATTTTTCCGTCGCACTCTTCACCTTAATTGTCATAAGGTTGGTCTCTGCATCCTTAAGCATACGAGAGGTTTCACAGATGAAACAGGCTGAGGCCCAGTAACCTTGGCATTTCCAATAATTGGTCCTAGAGACTACCAAGAAAGTGTTCTTTTAAGTATTATTCCACTGTGGTTTCAACATTATTTTCAGAACGTGAGCAGGGTTCTCGCATTAGCATAACAATCCTGCCTGATAGTTGAGATTTCTGGGTGGGGTGTAAGTGAGGGGCTTCTGTCAGCCCTGCCTTTGATTTGTATACCTCCAGAGTTGGTAAGTGCATATTTGCATGAGATGGGAAAAGTGTGGTTCGTGCTGCAAATTGCATCCTGACACTTTTGTAATCACCAGTGTGTTGGTAATTATTTGCCATTTCCATAGCGTTTGGAACCGTAATAGTCATGAGGTCGGTTTCTGTATCCTGAAGCGTATGATGCGTTTCGCAGAGAAACCTCTGCTGAGGCCCAGGTAACTTGCTATTTCCCATAGCTGGGACTGGAGCCTTGGAAGATAGGATTGTTTTCAGTATTATTTCACCATCCTTTCACCAGTGTTTCAAGAACGGGAGCCCTTTTCAACCGTTAGCGGAAGAATCCTTCTTTGGAGAATAGATATTTTTCTGGGGTGGCAAGTGCACGGCCTCTGTCAGTCTTGGGTTTGTTGGACTAGCGGCAGACATGAGAAGTGAGCCTTTGTCGGTCTGGTGAATAGTGGGGATCCTGTTTCAGTCTAAAGACTGAAACAGTATCCGCACTTTTCACCGTTCCTTTCAGAATCATTTGATTCATCAGCTAGGAATGGCGATTGCTTCTCCAGACCAATCGAAGGCTACGCCAAAGTAACTCGTTCTTTCCAAGAGGTGTGTGGCCCAACTTTTGAAAGAACTGCTAAGTGGAGAACTATTTGGTATTTTTCCATAGCACTTTTCACCGTAATTGTCATGAGACTGGTCTCTGCATCCTTAAGGATACGAGAGTTTTCACAGACGAAGCAGGCTTAGACCCAGTAATCTTGGCATTACAATAGTTGGTTCTAGAGACTACCAAGAAAGTGTTCTTTTAAGTATTATTCCCTTCTGGTTTCAGCATTATTTTCAGAACCTGAGCAGCGTTCTCGCATTAGCATAAGAATCCTGCCTGGTAGTTGAGTTTTCTGGGTGGGGTGTAAGCGCAGGGCTTCTGTAGGCCCTGCCTTTGATTTGTTTACCTCCAGAGTTGGAAAGTGCATATTTGCGTGAGATGGGAACAGTGTGGATCGTGCTTCAGATTTCATCCTGACATTTTGAAATGACCAGTGTGTTGGTAATTATTTGCCATTTCCATGGCGTTTGGCACCGTCATAGTCATGAGGTCGGTCTCTGCATCCTGAAGCCTATGATGCTTTTTGCAGAGAAACCTCTGCTGAGGCCCAGGTAACTTGCTATTTCCCATAGCTGGCACAGGAGCCTTGGAAGATAGGATTGTTTTCAGTATTATTTCACCATCCTTTCACCACTGTTTCAAGAACGGGAGCCATTTTCAACCTTTAGTGGAAGAATCCTTCTTTGGAGATGAGATATTTTTCTGGGGTGGCAAGTGCAGGGCCTCTGTCAGTCCTGGGTTTGTTGGCCTAGCGCCAGACATGAGAAGTGCACCTTTGTGGGACAGGTGAATAGTGCGGATCCTGTTTAAGTCTAAAGACTGAAACAGGATCCGCACTTTTCACCGTTCCTTTCAGAATCATTTGATTCATCAGCTAGGAATGGCGATTGCTTCACCAGACCAATCGAAGGCTACGCCGAAGTAACTCGATGTTTCCAAGTGGTGTGTGGCACACCTATTGAAAGAACCGCTAAGTGGAGAACTATTTGGTATTTTTCCGAAGCACTTTTCACCGTAATTGTCATAAGGTTGGTCTCTGCATCCTTAAGCATACCAGAGTCTTCACAGAAGAAACAGGCTGAGGCCCAGTAATCTTGGCATTTCCAATAGTTGATCCTAGAGACTACCAAGAAAGTGTTCTTTTAAGTATTATTCCGTTGTGGTTTCAGCATTATTTTCAGAACCGGAGCAGGGTTCTCGCATTAGCATAAGAATCCTGCCTGGTAGTTGAGATTTCTAGTTGGGGTGTAAGCACGGGGCTTCTGTAGGCCCTGCCTTTGATTTGTTTACCTCCAGAGTTGGAAAGTGCATATTTTCGTGAGATGGGAAAAGTGTGGATCGTGCTTCAGATTTCATCCTGACACTTTGAAATGACCAGTGTGTTGGTAATTATTTGCATTTCCATGGCGTTTGGCACCGTTATAGTCATGAGGTCGGTCTCTGCATCCTGAAGGCTATGATGCTTTTTGCAGAGAAACCTCTGCTGAGGCCCAGGTAACTTGCTATTTCCCATAGCTGGCACAGGAGCCTTGGAAGATAGGGTTGTTTTCAGTATTATTTCCCCATCCTTTCACCACTGTTTCAGGAACGGGAGCCCTTTTCAACCGTTAGTGGAAGAATCCTTCTTTGGAGATGAGATATTTTTCTGGGGTGGCAAGTGCAGGGCCTCTGTCAGTCCTGGGTTTGTTGGCCTAGCGCCAGACATGAGAAGTGCGCCTTTGTGGGACAGGTGAATAGTGCGGATCCTGTTTCAGTCTAAACAATGAAACAGGATCCGCACTTTTCACCGTTCCTTTCAGAATCATTTGATTCATCAGCTAGGAATGGCGATTGCTTCACCAGACCAATCGAAGGCTAGGCCAAAGTAACTCGATGTTTCTAAGATGTGTGTGGCCCAACTTTTGAAAGAACCGCTAAGTGGAGAACTATTTGGTATTTTTCCGAAGCACTTTTCACCGTAATTGTCATAAGGTTGGTCTCTGCATCCTTAAGCATACCAGAGTCTTCACAGACGAAACAGGCTGAGGCCCAGTAATCTTGGCATTTCCAATAGTTGGTCCTAGAGACTACCGAGAAAGTGTTTTTTTAAGTATTATTCCGTTTTGGTTTCAGCATTATTTTCAGAACCCGAGCAGGGTTCTCGCAATAGCATAAGAATCCTGCCTGGTAGTTGAGATTTCGGGGTGGGGTGTACGTGGAGGACTTCTGTCAGCCCTGCCTTTGATTTGTTTACCTCCAGAGTTGGAAAGTGCATATTTGCGTGAGATGGGAAAAGTGTGGATCGTGCTTCAGATTTCATCCTGACACTTTGAAATGACCAGTGTGTTGGTAATTATTTGCATTTCCATGGCGATTGGCACAGAAATAGTCATGAGGTCGATCTCTGCATCCTGAAGCCTATGATGCTTTTTGCAGAGAAACCTCTGCTGAGGCCCAGGTAACTTGCTATTTCCCATAGCTGGCACAGGAGCCTTGGAAGATAGGGTTGTTTTCAGTATTATTTCACCATCCTTTCACCACTGTTTCAAGAACGGGAGCCCTTTTGAACCGTCAGTGGAAGAATCCTTCTTTGGAGATGAGATATTTTTCTGGGGTGGCAAGTGCAGGGCCTCTGTCAGTCCTGGGTTTGTTGGACTAGCGCCAGACATGAAAAGTGCGCCTTTGTGGGACAGGTGAATAGTGCGGAACCTGTTTCAGTCTAAAGACTGAAACAGGATCCGCACTTTTCACCGTTCCTTTCAGAATCATTTGATTCATCAGCTAGGAATGGCGATTGCTTCACCAGACCAATCGAAGCCTAGGCCAAAGTAACTGGATGTTTCCAAGAGGTGTGTGGCCCAACTATTGAAAGACCCGCTAAGTGGAGAACTATTTGGTATTTTTCCGAAGCACTTTTCACCGTAATTGTCATAAGGTTGGTCTCTGCATCCTTAAGCATACCAGAGTCTTCACAGACGAAACAGTCTGAGGCCCAGTAATCTTGGCATTTCCAATAGTTGGTCCTAGAGACTACCAAGACAGTGTTCTTTTAAGTATTATTCTGTTGTGGTTTCAGCATTATTTTCAGAACCCGAGCAGGGTTCTCGCATTAGCATAAGAATCCTGCCTGGTAGTTGAGATTTCTGGGTGGGGTGTAAGTGCGGGGCTTCTGTCAGCCCTGCCTTTGATTTGTTTACCTCCAGAGTTGGAAAGTGCATATTTGCGTGAGATGGGAAAAGTGTGGATCGTGCTTCAGATTTCATCCTGACACTTTGAAATGTCCAGTGTGTTGGTAATTATTTGCATTTCCATGGCGATTGGCACAGAAATAGTCATGAGGTCGATCTCTGCATCCTGAAGCCTATGATGCTTTTTGCAGAGAAACCTCTGCTGAGGCCCAGGTAACTTGCTATTTCCCATAGCTGGCACAGGAGGCTTGGAAGATAGGATTGTTTTCAGTATTATTTCACCATCCTTTCACCACTGTTTCAAGAACGGGAGCCCTTTTCAACCGTTAGTGGAAGAATCCTTCTTTGGAGATGAGATATTTTTCTGGGGCGGCAAGTGCAGGGCCTCTGTCAGTCCTGGGTTTGTTGGACTAGCGCCAGACATGAGAAGTGCGCCTTTGTGGGACAGGTGAATAGTGCGGATCCTGTTTCAGTCTAAAGACTGAAACAGGATCCGCACTTTTCACCGTTCCTTTCAGAATCATTTGATTCTCAGCTAGGAATGGCGATTGCTTCACCAGACCAGTCGAAGGCTAGGCCAAAGTAACTCGATGTTTCTAAGATGTGTGTGGCCCAACTTTTGAAAGAACCGCTAAGGGGAGAACTATTTGGTATTTTTCCGAAGCACTTTTCACTGTAATTGTCATAAGGTTGTTCTCTGCATCCTTAAGCATACCAGAGTCTTCACAGACGAAACAGGCTGAGGCCCAGTTATCTTGGCATTTCTAATAGTTGGTCCTAGAGACTACCAAGAAAGTGTTTTTTTAAGTATTATTCCGTTTTGGTTTCAGCATTATTTTCAGAACCGGAGCAGGGTTCTCGCATTAGCATAAGAATCCTGCCTGGTAGTTGAGATTTCTGGGTGGGGTGTACCTGGAGGACTTCTGTCAGCCCTGCCTTTGATTTGTTTACCTCCAGAGTTGGAAAGTGCATATTTGCGTGAGATGGGAAAAGTGTGGATCGTGCTTCAGATTTCATCCTGACATTTTGAAATGACCAGTGTGTTGGTAATTATTTGCATATCCATGGCGTTTGGCACAGAAATAGTCATGAGGTCGGTCTCTGCATCCTGAAGCCTATGATGCTTTTTGCAGAGAAACCTCTGCTGAGGCCCAGGTAACTTGCTATTTCCCATAGCTGGCACAGGAGCCTTGGAAGATAGGATTGTTTTCAGTATTATATCACCATCCTTTCACCACTGTTTCAAGAACGGGAGCCCTTTTCAACCGTTAGTGGAAGAATCCTTCTTTGGAGATGAGATATTTTTCTGGGGTGGCAAGTGCAGGGCCTCTGTCAGTCCTGGGTTTGTTGGACTAGCGCCAGACATGAGAAGTGCGCCTTTGTGGGACAGATGAATAGTGCGGATCCTGTTTCAGTCTAAAGACTGAAACAGGATCCGCACCTTTCACCGATCCTTTCAGAATCATTTGATTCATCAGCTAGGATTGGCGATTGCTTCACCAGACCAATCGAAGGCTAGGCCAAAGTAACTCGATATTTCCAAGTGGTGTGTGGCCCAACTATTGAAAGAACCGCTAAGTGGAGAACTATTTGGTATTTTTCCGAAGCACTTTTCACCGTAATTGTCCTAAGGTTGGTCTCTGCATCCTTAAGCATACCAGAGTGTTCACAGACGAAATAGGCTGAGGTCCAGTTATCTTGGCATTTCCAATAGTTGGTCCTAGAGACTACCAAGACAGTGTTCTTTTAAGTATTATTCTGTTGTGGTTTCAGCATTATTTTCAGAACCTGAGCAGGGTTCTCGCATTAGCATAAGAATCCTGCCTGGTAGTTGAGATTTCTGGGTGGGGTGTAAGTCCAGGGCTTCTGTCAGCCCTGCCTTTGATTTGTTTACCTCCAGAGTTGGAAAGTGCATATTTGCGTGAGATGGGAAACGTGTGGATCGTGCTTCAGATTTCATCCTGACACTTTGAAATGACCAGTGTGTTGGTAATTATTTGCCATTTCCATGGCGTTTGGCACCGTAATAGTCATGAGGTCGGTCTCTGCATCCTGAAGCCTATGATGCTTTTTGCAGAGAAACCTCTGCTGAGGCCCAGGTAACTTGCTATTTCCCATAGCTGGCACAGGAGCCTTGGAAGATAGGATTGTTTTCAGTATTATTTCACCATCCTTTCACCACTGTTTCAAGAACGGGAGCCCTTTTAAACCGTTAGTGGAAGAATCCTTCTTTGGAGATGAGATATCTTTCTGGGGTGGCAAGTGCAGGGCCTCTGTCGGTCCTGGGTTTTTTGGACTAGCGCCAGACATGAGAAGTGCGCCTTTGTGGCACAGGTGAATAGTGCGGATCCTGTTTCAGTCTAAAGACTGAAACAGAATCCGCACTTTTTACCGTTCCTTTCAGAATCATTTGATTCATCAGCTAGGAATAGCGGTTGCTTCACCAGACCAATCGAAGGCTACGCCAAAGTAACTCGAAGTTTCCAAGTGGTGTGTGGCCCAACTATTGAAAGAACCGCTAAGTGGAGAACTATTTGGTATTTTTCCGAAGCACTTTTCACCATAATTGTCATAAGGTTGGTCTGTGCATCCTTAAGCATACCAGAGTCTTCACAGACGAAACAGGCTGAGGCCCAGTAATCTTGGCATTTCCAATAGTTGGTCCTAGAGACTACCAAGAAAGTGTTCTTTTAAGTATTATTCTGTTGTGGTTTCAGCATTATTTTCAGAACCCGAGCAGGGTTCTCGCATTAGCATAAGATTCCTGCCTGGTAGTTGAGGTTTCTGGGTGGGGTGTAAGTGCAGGGCTTCTGTCAGCCCTGCCTTTGATTTGTTTACCTCCAGAGTTGGAAAGTGCATATTTGCGTGAGATGGGAAAAGTGTGGATCGTGCTTCAGATTTCATCCTGACACTTTGAAATGACCAGTGTGTTGGTAATTATTTGCCATTTCCATGGCGTTTGGCACCGTAATAGTCATGAGGTCGGTCTCTGCATCCTGAAGCCTATGATGCTTTTTGCAGAGTAACCTCTGCAGAGGGGCAGGTAACTTGCTATTTCCCATAGCTGGCACAGGAGCCTTGGAAGATAGGATTGTTTTCAGTATTATTTCACCATCCTTTCACCACTGTTTCAAGAACGGGAGCCCTTTTCAACCGTTAGTGGAAGAATCCTTCTTTGGAGATGAGATATTTTTCTGGGGTGGCAAGTGCAGGGCCTCTGTCAGTCCTGGGTTTGTTGGACTAGCGCCAGACATGAGAAGTGCGCCTTTGTGGGACAGGTGAATAGTGCGGATCCTGTTTCAGTCTAAAGACTGTAACAGGATCCGCTCTTTTCACCGTTCCTTTCAGAATCATTTGATTCATCAGCTAGGAATGGCGATTGCTTCACCAGGCCACCCGAAGGCTAGGCCAAAGTAACTCGATGTTTCCAAGAGGTGTGTGGCAGAACTTTTGAAAGAACCGCTAGGTGGAGAACTATTTGGTATTTTTCCGTCGCACTCTTCACCTTAATTGTCATAAGGTTGGTCTCTGCATCCTTAAGCATACGAGAGGTTTCACAGATGAAACAGGCTGAGGCCCAGTAACCTTGGCATTTCCAATAATTGGTCCTAGAGACTACCAAGAAAGTGTTCTTTTAAGTATTATTCCACTGTGGTTTCAACATTATTTTCAGAACCTGAGCAGGGTTCTCGCATTAGCATAACAATCCTGCCTGATAGTTGAGATTTCTGGGTGGGGTGTAAGTGAGGGGCTTCTGTCAGCCCTGCCTTTGATTTGTATACCTCCAGAGTTGGTAAGTGCATATTTGCATGAGATGGGAAAAGTGTGGTTCGTGCTGCAAATTGCATCCTGACACTTTTGTAATCACCAGTGTGTTGGTAATTATTTGCCATTTCCATAGCGTTTGGAACCGTAATAGTCATGAGGTCGGTTTCTGCATCCTGAAGCGTATGATGCGTTTCGCAGAGAAACCTCTGCTGAGGCCCAGGTAACTTGCTATTTCCCATAGCTGGGACTGGAGCCTTGGAAGATAGGATTGTTTTCAGTATTATTTCACCATCCTTTCACCAGTGTTTCAAGAACGGGAGCCCTATTCAACCGTTAGCGGAAGAATCCTTCTTTGGAGAATAGATATTTTTCTGGGGTGGCAAGTGCCGGGCCTCTGTCAGTCTTGGGTTTGTTGGACTAGCGGCAGACATGAGAAGTGAGCCTTTGTCGGTCTGGTGAATAGTGGGGATCCTGTTTCAGTCTAAAGACTGAAACAGTATCCGCACTTTTCACCGTTCCTTTCAGAATCATTTGATTCATCAGCTAGGAATGGCGATTGCTTCTCCAGACCAATCGAAGGCTACGCCAAAGTAACTCGTTCTTTCCAAGAGGTGTGTGGCCCAACTTTTGAAAGAACCGCTAAGTGGAGAACTATTTGGTATTTTTCCATAGCACTTTTCACCGTAATTGTCATGAGACTGGTCTCTGCATCCTTAAGGATACGAGAGTTTTCACAGACGAAGCAGGCTTAGACCGAGTAATCTTGGCATTACAATAGTTGGTTCTAGAGACTACCAAGAAAGTGTTCTTTTAAGTATTATTCCGTTGTGGTTTCAGCATTATTTTCAGAACCTGAGCAGCGTTCTCGCATTAGCATAAGAATCCTGCCTGGTAGTTGAGTTTTCTGGGTGGGGTGTAAGCGCAGGGCTTCTGTAGGCCCTGCCTTTGATTTGTTTACCTCCAGAGTTGGAAAGTGCATATTTGCGTGAGATGGGAACAGTGTGGATCGTGCTTCAGATTTCATCCTGACATTTTGAAATCACCAGTGTGTTGGTAATTATTTGCCATTTCCATGGCGTTTGGCACCGTCATAGTCATGAGGTCGGTCTCTGCATCCTGAAGCCTATGATGCTTTTTGCAGAGAAACCTCTGCTGAGGCCCAGGTAACTTGCTATTTCCCATAGCTGGCACAGGAGCCTTGGAAGATAGGATTGTTTTCAGTATTATTTCAACATCCTTTCACCACTGTTTCAAGAACGGGAGCCCTTTTCAACCGTTAGTGGAAGAATCCTTCTTTGGAGATGAGATATTTTTCTGGGGTGGCAAGTGCAGGGCCTCTGTCAGTCCTGGGTTTGTTGGACTAGCGCCAGACATGAGAAGTGCGCCTTTGTGGGACAGGTGAATAGTGCGGATCCTGTTTCAGTCTAAAGACTGAAACAGGATCCGCACTTTTCACCGTTCCTTTCAGAATCATTTGATTCATCAGCTAGGAATGGCGATTGCTTCAACAGACCAATCGAAGGCTAGGCCAAAGTAACTCGATGTTTCCAAGTGGTGTGTGGCCCAACTATTGAAAGAACCGCTAAGTGGAGAACTATTTGGTATTTTTCCGAAGCACTTTTCACCGTAATTGTCATAAGGTTGGTCTCTGCATCCTTAAGCATACCAGAGTCTTCACAGACGAAACAGGCTGAGGCCCAGTAATCTTGGCATTTCCAATAGTTCGTCCTAGAGACTACCAAGAAAGTGTTCTTTTAAGTATTATTCTGTTGTGGTTTCAGCATTATTTTCAGAACCCGAGCAGGGTTCTCGCATTAGCATAAGAATCCTGCCTGGTAGTTGAGATTTCTGGGTGGGGTGTAAGCGTGGGGCTTCTGTAGGCCCTGCCTTTGATTTGTTTACCTCCAGAGTTGGAAAGTGCATATTTGCGTGAGATGGGAAAAGTGTGGATCGTGCTTCAGATTTCATCCTGACACTTTGAAATGACCAGCGTGTTGGTAATTATTTGCCATTTCCATGGCGTTTGGCACCGTAATAGTCATGAGGTCGGTCTCTGCATCCTGAAGCCTATGATGCTTTTTGCAGAGAAACCTCTGCTGAGGCCCAGGTACCTTGCTATTTCCCATAGCTGGCACAGGAGCCTTGGAAGATAGGATTGTTGTCAGTATTATTTCACCATCCTTTCACCACTGTTTCAAGAACGGGAGCCCTTTTCAACCTTTAGTGGAAGAATCCTTCTTTGGAGATGAGATATTTTTCTGGGGTGGCAAGTGCAGGGCCTCTGTCAGTCCTGGGTTTGTTGGCCTAGCGCCAGACATGAGAAGTGCGCCTTTGTGGGACAGGTGAATAGTGCGGATCCTGTTTCAGTCTAAAGACTGAAACAGGATCCGCACTTTTCACCGTTCCTTTCAGAATCATTTGATTCATCAGCTAGGAATGGCGATTGCTTCACCAGACCAATCGAAGGCTAGGCCGAAGTAACTCGATGTTTCCAAGTGGTGTGTGGCCCACCTATTGAAAGAACCGCTAAGTGGAGAACTATTTGGTATTTTTCCGAAGCACTTTTCACCGTAATTGTCATAAGGTTGGTCTCTGCATCCTTAAGCATACCAGTGTCTTCACAGACGAAACAGGCTGAGGCCCAGTAATCTTGGCATTTCCAATAGTTGATCCTAGAGACTACCAAGAAAGTGTTCTTTTAAGTATTATTCCGTTGTGGTTTCAGCATTATTTTCAGAACCGGAGCAGGGTTCTCGCATTAGCATAAGAATCCTGCCTGGTAGTTGAGATTTCTAGTTGGGGTGTAAGCACGGGGCTTCTGTAGGCCCTGCCTTTGATTTGTTTACCTCCAGAGTTGGAAAGTGCATATTTGCGTGAGATGGGAAAAGTGTGGATCGTGCTTCAGATTTCATCCTGACACTTTGAAATGACCAGTGTGTTGGTAATTATTTGCATTTCCATGGCGTTTGGCACAGAAATAGTCATGAGGTCGGTCTCTGCATCCTGAAGCCTATGATGTTTTTGCAGAGAAACCTCTGCTGAGGCCCAGGTAACTTGCTATTTCCCATAGCTGGCACAGGAGCCTTGGAAGATAGGGTTGTTTTCAGTATTATTTCCCCATCCTTTCACCACTGTTTCAGGAACGGGAGCCCTTTTCAACCGTTAGTGGAAGAATCCTTCTTTGGAGATGAGATATTTTTCTGGGGTGGCAAGTGCAGGGCCTCTGTCAGTCCTGGGTTTTTTGGACTAGCGCCAGACATGAGAAGTGCGCCTTTGTGGGACAGGTGAATAGTGCGGATCCTGTTTCAGTCTAAAGACTGAAATAGGATCCGCACTTTTCACCGTTCCTTTCAGAATCATTTGATTCATCAGCTAGGAATGGCGATTGCTTCACGAGAGCAATCGAAGGCTAGGCCAAAGTAACTGGATGTTTCCAGGAGGTGTGTGGCCCAACTATTGAAAGACCCGCTAAGTGGAGAACTATTTGTTATTTTTCCGAAGCACTTTTCACCATAATTGTCATAAGGTTGGTCTCTGCATCCTTAAGCATACCAGAGTCTTCACAGACGAAACAGGCTGAGGCCCAGTATTCTTGGCATTTCCAATAGTTGGTCCTAGAGACTACCAAGACAGTGTTCTTTTAAGTATTATTCTGTTGTGGTTTCAGCATTATTTTCAGAACCCGAGCAGGGTTCTCGCAATAGCATAAGAATCCTGCCTGGTAGTTGAGATTTCTGGGTGGGGTGTAAGTGCGGGGCTTCTGTCAGCCCTGCCTTTGATTTGTTTACCTCCAGAGTTGGAAAGTGCATATTTGCGTGAGATGGGAAAAGTGTGGATCGTGCTTCAGATTTCATCCTGACACTTTGAAATGACCAGTGTGTTGGTAATTATTTGCCATTTCCATGGCGTTTGGCACCGTAATAGTCATGAGGTCGGTCTCTGCATCCTGAAGCCTATGATGCTTTTTGCAGAGAAACCTCTGCTGAGGCCCAGGTAACTTGCTATTTCCCATAGCTGGCACAGGAGCCTTGGAAGATAGGATTGTTTTCAGTATTATTTCACCATCCTTTCACCACTGTTTCAAGAACGGGAGCCCTTTTCAACCTTTAGTGGAAGAATCCTTCTTTGGAGATGAGATATTTTTCTGGGGTGGCAAGTGCAGGGCCTCTGTCAGTCCTGGGTTTGTTGGACTAGCGCCAGACATGAGAAGTGCGCCTTTGTGGGACAGGTGAATAGTGCGGATCCTGTTTCAGTCTAAACAATGAAACAGGACCCGCACTTTTCACCGTTCCTTTCAGAATCATTTGATTCATCAGCTAGGAATGGCGATTGCTTCACCAGACCAATCGAAGGCTAGGCCAAAGTAACTCGATGTTTCCAAGTGGTGTGTGGCCCAACTATTGAAGGAACCACTAAGTGGAGAACTATTTGGTATTTTTCCGAAGGACTTTTCACCGTAATTGTCATAAGGTTGGTCTCTGCATCCTTAAGCATACCAGAGTCTTCACAGACGAAACAGGCTGAGGCCCAGTAATCTTGGCATTTCCAATAGTTGGTCCTAGAGACTACCAAGAAAGTGTTTTTTTTAAGTATTATTCCGTTTTGGTTTCAGCATTATTTTCAGAACCCGAGCAGGGTTCTCGCAATAGCATAAGAATCCTGCCTGGTAGTTGAGATTTCTGGGTGGGGTGTACGTGGAGGACTTCTTTCAGCCCTGCCTTTGATTTGTTTACCTCCAGAGTTGGAAAGTGCATATTTGCGTGAGATGGGAAAAGTGTGGATCGTGCTTCAGATTTCATCCTGACACTTTGAAATGACCAGTGTGTTGGTAATTATTTGCATTTCCATGGCGTTTGGCACAGAAAGAGTCAGGAGGTCAGTCTCTGCATCCTGAAGCCTATGATGCTTGTTGCAGAGAAACCTCTGCTGAGGCCCAGGTAACTTGCTATTTCCCATAGCTGGCACAGGAGCCTTGGAAGGTAGGATTGTTTTCAGTATTATTTCACCATCCTTTCACCACTGTTTCAAGAACGGGAGCCCTTTTCAACCGTCAGTGGAAGAATCCTTCTTTGGAGATGAGATATTTTTCTGGGGCGGCAAGTGCAGGGCCTCTGTCAGTCCTGGGTTTGTTGGACTAGCGCCAGACATGAGAAGTGCGCCTTTGTAGGACAGGTGAATAGTGCGGATCCTGTTTCAGTCTAAAGTCTGAAACAGGATCCGCACCTTTCACCGATCCTTTCAGAATCATTTGATTCATCAGCTAGGATTGGCGATTGCTTCACCAGACCAATCGAAGGCTAGGCCAAAGTAACTCGATGTTTCCAAGTGGTGCGTGGCCCAAGTATTGAAAGAACCGCTAAGTGGAGAACTATTTGGTATTTTTCCGAAGCACTTTTCACCGTAATTGTCATAAGGCTGACCTCTGCATCCTTAAGCATACCAGAGTGTTCACAGATGAAATAGGCTGAGGTCCAGTTATCTTGGCATTTCCAATAGTTGGTCCTAGAGACTACCAAGACAGTGTTCTTTTAAGTATTATTCTGTTGTGGTTTCAGCATTATTTTCAGAACCCGAGCAGGGTTCTCGCATTAGCATAAGAATCCTGCCTGGTAGTTGAGATTTCTGGGTGGGGTGTAAGTGCGGGGCTTCTGTCAGCCCTGCCTTTGATTCGTTTACCTCCAGAGTTGGAAAGTGCATATTTGCGTGAGATGGGAAAAGTGTGGATCGTGCTTCAGATTTCATCCTGGCACTTTGAAATGTCCAGTGTGTTGGTAATTATTTGCATTTCCATGGCGATTGGCACAGAAATAGTCATGAGTTCGATCTCTGCATCCTGAAGCCTATGATGCTTTTTGCAGAGAAACCTCTGCTGAGGCCCAGGTAACTTGCTATTTCCCATAGCTGGCACAGGAGCCTTGGAAGATAGGATTGTTTTCAGTATTATTTCACCATCCTTTCACCACTGTTTCAAGAACGGGAGCCCTTTTCAACCGTTAGTGGAAGAATCCTTCTTTGGAGATGAGATATTTTTCTGGGTCGGCAAGTGCAGGGCCTCTGTCAGTCCTGGGTTTGTTGGACTAGCGCCAGACATGAGAAGTGCGCCTTTGTGGGACAGGTGAATAGTGCGGATCCTGTTTCAGTCTAAAGACTGAAACAGGATCCACACTTTTCACCGTTCCTTTCAGAATCATTTGATTCATCAGCTAGGAATGGCGATTGCTTCACCAGACGAATCGAAGGCTAGGCCAAAGTAACTCGATGTTTCTAAGATGTGTGTGGCCCAACTTTTGAAAGAACCGCTAAGGGGAGAACTATTTGGTATTTTTCCGAAGCACTTTTCACTGTAATTGTCATAAGGTTGGTCTCTGCATCCTTAAGCATACCAGAGTCTTCACAGACGAAACAGGCTGAGGCCCAGTAATCTTGGCATTTCCAATAGTTGGTCCTAGAGACTACCAAGAAAGTGTTTTTTTAAGTATTATTTCGTTTTGGTTTCAGCATTATTTTCAGAACCCGAGCAGGGTTCTCGCATTAGCATAAGAATCCTGCCTGGTAGTTGAGATTTCTGGGTGGGGTGTACCTGGAGGACTTCTGTCAGCCCTGCCTTTGATTTGTTTACCTCCAGAGTTCGAAAGTGCATATTTGCGTGAGATGGGAAAAGTGTGGATCGTGCTTCAGATTTCATCCTGACACTTTGAAATGACCAGTGTGTTGGTAATTATTTGCATTTCCATGGCGTTTGGCACAGAAATAGTCATGAGGTCGGTCTCTGCATCCTGAAGCCTATGATGCTTGTTGCAGAGAAACCTCTGCTGAGGCCCAGGTAACTTGCTATTTCCCATAGCTGGCACAGGAGCCTTGGAAGATAGGATTGTTTTCAGTATTATTTCACCATCCTTTCACCACTGTTTCAAGAACGGGAGCCCTTTTCAACCGTTAGTGGAAGAATCCTTCTTTGGAGATGAGATATTTTTCTGGGGTGGCAAGTGCAGGGCCTCTGTCAGTCCTGGGTTTGTTGGACTAGCGCCAGACATGAGAAGTGCGCCTTTGTGGGACAGGTGAATAGTGCGGATCCTGTTTCAGTCCAAAGACTGAAACAGGACCCGCACTTTTCACCGTTCCTTTCAGAATCATTTGATTCATCAGCTAGGAATGGCGATTGCTTCACCAGACCAATCGAAGGCTAGGCCAAAGTAACTCGATGTTTCCAAGTGGTGTGTGGCCCAACTATTGAAGGAACCGCTAAGTGGAGAACTATTTGGTATTTTTCCGAAGGACTTTTCACCGTAATTGTCATAAGGTTGGTCTCTGCATCCTTAAGCATACCACAGTCTTCACAGACGAAACAGGCTGAGGCCCAGTAATCTTGGCATTTCCAATAGTTGGTCCTAGAGACTACCAAGAAAGTGTTCTTTTAAGTATTATTCCGTTGTGGTTTCAGCATTATTTTCAGAACCCGAGCAGGGTTCTCGCATTAGCATAAGAATCCTGCCTGGTAGTTGAGATTTCTGGGTGGGGTGTAAGTGCAGGGCTTCTGTCAGCCCTGCCTTTGATTTGTTTACCTCCAGAGTTGGAAAGTGCATATTTGCGTGAGATGGGAAAAGTGTGGATCGTGCTTCAGATTTCATCCTGACACTTTGAAATGACCAGTGTGTTGGTAATTATTTGCATTTCCATGGCGTTTGGCACAGAAATAGTCATGAGGTCGGTCTCTGCATCCTGAAGCCTATGATGTTTTTGCAGAGAAACCTCTGCTGAGGCCCAGGTAACTTGCTATTTCCCATAGCTGGCACAGGAGCCTTGGAAGATAGGGTTGTTTTCAGTATTATTTCCCCATCCTTTCACCACTGTTTCAGGAACGGGAGCCCTTTTCAACCGTTAGTGGAAGAATCCTTCTTTGGAGATGAGATATTTTTCTGGGGTGGCAAGTGCAGGGCCTCTGTCAGTCCTGGGTTTTTTGGACTAGCGCCAGACATGAGAAGTGCGCCTTTGTGGGACAGGTGAATAGTGCGGATCCTGTTTCAGTCTAAAGACTTAAATAGGATCCGCACTTTTCACCGTTCCTTTCAGAATCATTTGATTCATCAGCTAGGAATGGCGATTGCTTCACCAGACCAATCGAAGGCTAGGCCAAAGTAACTGGATGTTTCCAAGAGGTGTGTGGCCCAACTATTGAAAGACCCGCTAAGTGGAGAACTATTTGGTATTTTTCCGAAGCACTTTTCACCGTAATTGTCATAAGGTTGGTCTCTGCATCCTTAAGCATACCAGAGTCTTCACAGACGAAACAGGCTGAGGCCCAGTATTCTTGGCATTTCCAATAGTTGGTCCTAGAGACTACCAAGACAGTGTTCTTTTCAGTATTATTCTGTTGTGGTTTCAGCATTATTTTCAGAACCCGAGCAGGGTTCTCGCAATAGCATAAGAATCCTGCCTGGTAGTTGAGATTTCTGGGTGGGGTGTAAGTGCGGGGCTTCTGTCAGCCCTTCCTTGATTTGTTTACCTCCAGAGTTGGAAAGTGCATATTTGCGTGAGATGGGAAAAGTGTGGATCGTGCTTCAGATTTCATCCTGACACTTTGAAATGACCAGTGTGTTGGTAATTGTTTGCCATTTCCATGGCGTTTGGCACCGTAATAGTCATGAGGTCGGTCTCTGCATCCTGAAGCCTATGATGCATTTTTCAGAGAAACCTCTGCTGAGGCCCAGGTAACTTGCTATTTCCCATAGCTGGCACAGGAGCCTTGGAAGATAGGATTGTTTTCAGTATTATTTCACCATCCTTTCACCACTGTTTCAAGAACGGGAGGCCTTATCAACCGTTACTGGAAGAATCCTTCTTTGGAGATGAGATATTTTTCTGGGGTGGCAAGTGCAGGGCCTCTGTCAGTCCTGGGTTTGTTGGACTAGCGCCAGACATGAGAAGTGCGCCTTTGTGGGACAGGTGGATAGTGCGGATCCTGTTTCAGTCTAAAGACTGAAACAGGATCCGCACTTTTCACCGTTCCTTTCAGAATCATTTGATTCATCAGCTAGGAATGGCGATTGCTTCACCAGACCAATCGAAGGCTAGGCCAAAGTAACTCGATGTTTCCAAGTGGTGTGTGGCCCAACTATTGAAAGAACCGCTAAGTGGAGAACTATTTGGTATTTTTCCGAAGCACTTTTCACCATAATTGTCATAAGGTTGGTCTCTGCATCCTTAAGCATACCAGAGTCTTCACAGACGAAACAGGCTGAGGCCCAGTAATCTTGGCATTTCCAATAGTTGGTCCTAGAGACTACCAAGAAAGTGTTCTTTTAAGTACTATTCTGTTGTGGTTTCAGCATTATTCTCAGAACCCGAGCAGGGTTCTCGCATTAGCATAAGAATCCTGCCTGGTAGTTGAGATTTCTGGGTGGGGTGTACGTCGAGGACTTCTGTCATCCCTGCCTTTGATTTGTTTACCTCCAGAGTTGGAAAGTGCATATTTGCGTGAGATGGGAAAAGTGTGGATCGTGCTTCAGATTTCATCCTGACACTTTGAAATGACCAGTGTGTTGGTAATTATTAGCCATTTCCATGGCATTTGGCACTGTAATAGTCATGAGGTCGGTCTCTGCATCCTGAAGCCTATGATGCATTTTTCAGAGAAACCTCTGCTGAGGCCCAGGTAACTTGCTATTTCCCATAGCTGGTACAGGAGCCTTGGAAGATAGGATTGTTTTCAGTATTATTTCACCATCCTATCACCACTGTTTCAAGAACGGGAGCCCTTTTCAACCGTTAGTGGAAGAATCCTTCTTTGGAGATGAGATATTTTTCTGGGGCGGCAAGTGCAGGGCCTCTGTCAGTCCTGGGTTTGTTGGACTAGCGCCAGACATGAGAAGTGCGCCTTTGTGGGACAGGTGAATAGTGCGGATCCTGTTTCAGTCTAAAGACTGAAACAGGATCCGCACTTTTCACCGTTCCTTTCAGAATCATTTGATTCATCAGCTAGGAATAGCGATTGCTTCACCAGAGCAATCGAAGGCTAGGCCAAAGTAACTCGATGTTTCCAAGTGGTGTGTGGCCCAACTATTGAAAGAACCGCTAAGTGGAGAACTATTTGGTAGTTTTCCGAAGCACTTTTCACCGTAATTGTCATAAGGTTGGTCTCTGCATCCTTAAGCATACCAGAGTCTTCACAGACGAAATAGGCTGAGGCCCAGTAAGCTTGGCATTTCCAATAGTTGGTCCTAGAGTCTACCAAGAAAGTGTTCTTTTAAGTACTATTCTGTTGTGGTTTCAGCATTATTTTCAGAACCCGAGCAGGGTTCTCGCATTAACATAAGAATCCTGCCTGGTAGTTGAGATTTCTGGGTGGGGTGTAAGTGCAGGGCTTCTGTCAGCCCTGCCTTTGATTTGTTTACCTCCAGAGTTGGAAAGTGCATATTTGCGTGAGATGGGAAAAGTGTGGATCGTGCTTCAGATTTCATCCTGACACTTTGAAATGACCAGTGTGTTGGTAATTATTTGCATTTCCATGGCGTTTGGCACAGAAATAGTCATGAGGTCGGTCTCTGCATCCTGAAGCCTATGATGCTTTTTGCAGAGAAACCTCTGCTGAGGCCCAGGTAACTTGCTATTTCCCATAGCTGGCACAGGAGCCTTGGAAGATAGGATTGTTTTCAGTATTATTTCACCATCCTTTCACCACTGTTTCAAGAACGGGAGCCCTTTTCAACCGTTAGTGGAAGAATCCTTCTTTGGAGATGAGATATTTTTCTGCGGCGCCAAGTGCAGGGCCTCTGTCAGTCCTGGGTTTGTTGGACTAGCGCCAGACATGAGAAGTGCGCCTTTGTGCGACAGGTGAATAGTGCGGATCCTGTTTCAGTCTAAAGACTGAAACAGGATCCGCACTTTTCACCGTTCCTTTCAGAATCATTTGATTCATCAGCTAGGAATAGCGACTGCTTCACGAGACCAATCGAAGGCTAGGCCAAAGTAACTCGATGTTTCCAAGTGGTGTGTGGCCCAAATATTGAAAGAACCGCTAAGTGGAGAACTATTTGGTAGTTTTCCGAAGCACTTTTCACCGTAATTGTCATAAGGTTGGTCTCTGCATCCTTAAGCATACCAGAGTCTTCACAGACGAAACAGGCTGAGGCCCAGTAATCTTGGCATTTCCAATAGTTGGTCCTAGAGACTACCAAGAAAGTGTTCTTTTAAGTACTATTCTGTTGTGGTTTCAGCATTATTTTCAGAACCCGAGCAGGGTTCTCGCATTAGCATAAGAATACTGCCTGGTAGTTGAGGTTTATGGGTGGGGTGTAAGTGCGGGGCTTCTGTCAGCCCTGCCTTTGATTTGTTTACCTACAGAGTTGGAAAGTGCATATTTGCGTGAGATGGGAAAAGTGTGGATCGTGCTTCAGATTTCATCCTGACACTTTGAAATGACCAGTGTGTTGGTAGTTATTTGCCATTTCCATGGCGTTTGGCACAGAAATAGTCATGAGGTAGGTCTCTGCATCCTGAAGCCTATGATGCTTTTTGCGGAGAAACCTCTGCTGAGGCCCAGGTAACTTGCTATTTCCCATAGCTGGCACAGGATCCTTGGAAGATAGGATTGTTTTCAGTATTATTTCACCATCCTTTCACCACTGTTTCAAGAACGGGAGCCCTTTTCAACCGTTAGTGGAAGAATCCTTCTTTGGAGATGAGATATTTTTCTGGGGCGGCAAGTGCAGGGCCTCTGTCAGTCCTGGGTTTGTTGGACTAGCGCCAGACATGAGAAGTGCGCCTTTGTGGGACAGGTGAATAGTGCGGATCCTGTTTCAGTCTAAAGACTGAAACAGGATCCGCACTTTTCACCGTTCCTTTCAGAATCATTTGATTCATCAGCTAGGAATAGCGATTGCTTCACCGGACCAATCGAAGGCTAGGCCAAAGTCACTCGATGTTTCCAAGTGGTGTGTGGCCCAACTATTGAAAGAACCGCTAAGTGGAGAACTATTTGGTATTTTTCCGAAGCACTTTTCACCGTAATTGCCGTAAGGTTGGTCTCTGCATCCTTAAGCATACCAGAGTCTTCACAGACGAAACAGGCTGAGGCCCAGTAATCTTGGCATTTCCAATAGTTGGTCCTAGAGACTACCAAGAAAGTGTTCTTTTAAGTATTATTCTGTTGTGGTTTCAGCATTATTTTCAGAACCCGAGCAGGGTTCTCGCATTAGCATAAGAATCCTGCCTGGTAGTTGAGATTTCTGGGTGGGGTGTAAGTGCGGGGCTTCTGTCAGCCCTGCCTTTGATTTGTTTACCTCCAGAGTTGGAAAGTGCATATTTGCGTGAGATGGGAAAAGTGTGGATCGTGCTTCAGATTTCATCCTGACACTGTGAATTGACCAGTGTGTTGGTAATTATTTGCATTTCCATGGCGTTTGGCACAGAAATAGTCATGAGGTCGGTCTCTGCATCCTGAAGCCTATGATGCTTTTTGCAGAGAAACCTCTGCTGAGGCCCAGGTAACTTGCTATTTCCCATAGCTGGCACAGGAGCCTTGGATGATAGGATTGTTTTCAGCATTATTTCACCATCCTTTCACCACTGTTTCAGGAACGGGAGCCCTTTTCAACCGTTAGTGGTAGAATCCTTCTTTGGAGATGAGATATTTTTCTGGGGTGGCAAGTGCAGGGACTCTGTCAGTCCTGGGTTTGTTGGACTAGCGCCAGACATGAGAAGTGCGCCTTTGTGGGACAGGTGAATAGTGCGGATCCTGTTTCAGTCTAAAGACTGAAACAGGATCCGCACTTTTCACCGTTCCTTTCAGAATCATTTGATTCATCAGCTAGGAATGGCGATTGCTTCACCAGACCAATCGAAGGCTAGGCCAAAGTAACTCGATGTTTCCAAGAGGTGTGTGGCCCAACTATTGAAAGAACCGCTAAGTGGAGAACTATTTGGTATTTTTCCGAAGCACTTTTCACCGTAATTGTCATAAGGTTGGTCTCTGCATCCTTAAGGATACCAGAGTCTTCACAGACGAAACAGGCTGAGGCCCAGTAATCTTGGCATTTCCAATAGTTGGTCCTAGAGACTACCAAGAAAGTGTTCTTTTAAGTATTATTCCCTTGTGGTTTCAGCATTATTTTCAGAACCCGAGCAGGGTTCTCGCATTAGCATAAGAATCCTGCCTGGTAGCTGAGATTTCTGGGTGGGGTGTAAGTGCGGGGCTTCTGTCAGCCCTTCCTTGATTTGTTTACCTCCAGAGTTGGAAAGTGCATATTTGCGTGAGATGGGAAAAGTGTGGATCGTGCTTCAGATTTCATCCTGACACTTTTAAATGACCAGTGTGTTGGTAATTATTTGCCATTTCCATGGCGTTTGGCACCGTAATAGTCATGAGGTCGGTCTCTGCATCCTGAAGCCTATGATGCTTTTTGCAGAGAAACCTCTACTGAGGCCCAGGTAACTTGCTATTTCCCATAGCTGGCACAGGAGCCTTGGAAGGTAGGATTGTTTTCAGTATTATTTCACCATCCTTTCACCACTATTTCAAGAACGGGAGCCCTTTTCAAACGTTAGTGGAAGAATCCTTCTTTGGAGATGAGATATTTTTCTGGGGTGGCAAGTGCAGGGCCTCTGTCAGTCCTGGGTTTGTTGGACTAGCGCCAGACATGAGAAGTGCGCCTTTGTGGGACAGGTGAATAGTGCGGATCCTGTTTCAGTCTAAAGACTGAAACAGGATCCGCTCTTTTCACCGTTCCTTTCAGAATCATTTGATTCATCAGCTAGGAATGGCGATTGCTTCACCAGACCAATCGAAGGCTAGGCCAAAGTAACTCGATGTTTCCAAGAGGTGTGTGGCCCAACTTTTGAAAGAACCGCTAAGTGGAGAACTATTTGGAATTTTTCCGAAGCACTTTTCACCGTAATTGTCATAAGGTTGGTCTCTGCATCCTTAAGCATACCAGAGTCTTCACAGACGAAACAGGCTGAGGCCCAGTAATCTTGGCATTTCCAATAGTTGGTCCTAGAGACTACCAAGAAAGTGTTCTTTTAAGTATTTTTCCGTTGTGGTTTCAGCATTATTTTCAGAACCTGAGCAGGGTTCTCGCATTAGCATAAGAATCCTGCCTGGTAGTTGAGATTTCTGGGTGGGGTGTAAGTGCGGGGCTTCTGTCAGCCCTTCCTTGATTTGTTTACCTCCAGAGTTGGAAAGTGCATATTTGTGTGAGATGGGAAAAGTGTGGATCGTGCTTCAGATTTCATCCTGACACTTTGAAATGACCAGTGTGTTGGTAATTATTTGCCATTTCCATGGCGTTTGGCACCGTAATAGTCATGAGGTCGGTCTCTGCATCCTGAAGCCTATGATGCTTTTTGCAGAGAAACCTCTACTGAGGCCCAGGTAACTTGCTATTTCCCATAGCTGGCACAGGAGCCTTGGAAGATAGGATTGTTTTCAGTATTATTTCACCATCCTTTCACCACTGTTTCAAGAACAGGAGCCCTTTTCAAACGTTAGTGGAAGAATCCTTCTTTGGAGATGAGATATTTTTCTGGGGTGGCAAGTGCAGGGCCTCTGTCAGTCCTGGGTTTGTTGGACTAGCGCCAGACATGAGAAGTGCGCCTTTGTGGGACAGGTGAATAGTGCGGATCCTGTTTCAGTCTAAAGACTGAAACAGGATCCCCACTTTTCCCCATTCCTGTCAGAATCATTTCATTCATCAGCTAGGAATAGCGATTGCTTCACCAGACCAATCGAAGGCTAGGCCAAAGTAACTCGATGTTTCCAAGTGGTGTGTGGCCCAACTATTGAAAGAACCGCTAAGTGGAGAACTATTTGGTATTTTTCCGAAGCACTTTTCACCGTAATTGTCATAAAGTTGGTCTCTGCATCCTTAAGCATACCAGAGTCTTCACAGTCGAAACAGGCTGAGGCCCAGTAATCTTGGCATTTCCAATAGTTGGTCCTAGAGACTACCAAGAAAGTGTTCTTTTAAGTATTATTCCGTTGTGGTTTCAGCATTATTTTCAGAACCCGAGCAGGGTTCTCGCATTAGCATAAGAATCGTGCCTGATAGTTGCGATTTCTGGGTGGGGTGTACGTGGAAGACTTCTGTCAGCCCTGCCTTTGATTTGTTTACCTCCAGAGTTGGAAAGTGCATATTTGCGTGAGATGGGAAAAGTGTGGATCGTGCTTCAGATTTCATCCTGACACTTTGAAATGACCAGTGTGTTGGTAATTATTTGCCATTTCCATGGCGTTTGGCACCGTAATAGTCATGAGGTCGGTCTCTGCATCCTGAAGCCTATGATGCTTTTTGCAGAGAAACCTCTGCTGAGGCCCAGGTAACTTGCTATTTCCCATAGCTGGCACAGGAGCCTTGGAAGATAGGATTGTTTTCAGTATTATTTCACCATCCTTTCACCACTGTTTCAAGAACGGGAGCCCTTTTCAACCTTTAGTGGAAGAATCCTTCTTTGGAGATGAGATATTTTTCTGGGGTGGCAAGTGCAGGGCCACTGTCAGTCCTGGGTTTGTTGGACTAGCGCCAGACATGAGAAGTGCGCCTTTGTGGGACAGGTGAATAGTGCGGATCCTGTTTCAGTCTAAAGACTGAAACAGGATCCGCACTTTTCACCGTTCCTTTCAGAATCTTTTGATTCATCAGCTAGGAATGGCGATTGCTTCACCAGACCAATCGAAGGCTAGGCCAAAGTAACTCGATGTTTCCAAGAGGTGTGTGGCCCAACTTTTGTAAGAACCGCTAAGTGGAGAACTATTTGGTATTTTTCCGAAACACTTTTCACCGTAATTGTCATAAGGTTGGTCTCTGCATCCTTGAGCATACCAGAGTCTTCACAGACGAAACAGGCTGAGGCCCAGTAATCTTGGCATTTCCAATCGTTGGTCCTAGAGACTACCAAGAAAGTGTTCTTTTAAGTATTATTCCGTTGTGGTTTCAGCATTATTTTCAGAACCCGAGCAGGGTTCTCGCATTAGCATAAGAATCCTGCCAGGTAGTTGAGATTTCTGGGTGGGGTGTACGTGGAGGACTTCTGTCAGCCCTGCCTTTGATTTGTTTACCTCCAGAGTTGGAAAGTGCATATTTGCGTGAGATGGGAAAAGTGTGGATCGTGCTTCAGATTTCATCCTGACACTTTGAAATGACCAGAGTGTTGGTAGTTATTTGCCATTTCCATGGCGTTTGGCACAGAAATAGTCATGAGGTCGGTCTCTGCATCCTGAAGCCTATGATGCTTTTTGCAGAAAACCTCTGCTGAGGCCCAGGTAACTTGCTATTTCCCATAGCTGGCACAGGAGCCTTGGAAGATAGGATTGCTTTCAGTATTATTTCACCATCCTTTCACCACTGTTTCAAGAACGGGAGCCCTTTTCAACCGTTACTGGAAGAATCTTTCTTTAGAGATGAGATATTTTTCTGGGGTGGCAAATGCAGGGCCTCTGTCAGTCCTGGGTTTGTTTTACTAGCGCCAGACATGAGAAGTGCGCCTTTGTGGGACAGGTGAATAGTGCGGATCCTGTTTCAGTCTAAAGACTGAAACAGGATCCGCACTTTTCACCGTTCCTTTCAGAATCATTTGATTCATCAGCTAGGAATGGCGATTGCTTCACCAGACCAATCGAAGGCTAGGCGAAAGTAACTCGATGTTTCCAAGAGGTGTGTGGCCCAACTTTTGAAAGAACCGCTAAGTGGAGAACTATTTGGTATTTTTCCGAAGCACTTTTCACCGTAATTGTCATAAGGCTGGTCTCTGCATCCTTGAGCATACCAGAGTCTTCACAGACGAAACAGGCTGAGTCCCAGTAATCTTGGCATTTCCAATAGTTGGTCCTAGAGACTACCAAGAATGTGTTCTTTTAAGTATTATTCTGTTGTGGTTTCAGCATTATTTTCAGAACCCGAGCAGGGTTCTCGCATTACCCTAAGAATCCTGCCTGGTAGTTGAGATTTCTGGGTGGGGTGTACGTGGAGGACTTCTGTCAGCCCTGCCTTTGATTTGTTTACCTCCAGAGTTGGAAAGTGCATATTTGCGTGAGATGGGAAAAGTGTGGATCGTGCTTCAGATTTCATCCTGACACTTTGAAATAACCAGTGTGTTGGTAATTATTTGCCATTTCCATGGCGTTTGGCACCGTAACAGTCATGAGGTCGGTCTCTGCATCCTGAAGCCTATGATGCTTTTTGCAGAGAAACCTCTGCTGAGGCCCAGGTAACTTGATATTTCCCATAGCTGGCACAGGATCCTTGGAAGATAGGATTGTTTTCAGTATTATTTCACCATCCTTTCACCACTGTTTCAAGAACGGGAGCCCTTTTCAACCGTTAGTGGAAGAATCCTTCTTTGGAGATGAGATATTTTTCTGGGGTGGCAAGTGCAGGGCCTCTGTCAGTCCTGGGTTTGTTGGACTAGCGCCAGACATGAGAAGTGCGCCTTTGTGGGACAGGTGAATAGTGCGGATCCTGTTTCAGTCTAAAGACTGAAACAGGATCCGCACTTTTCACCGTTCCTTTCAGAATCATTTGATTCAACAGCTAGGAATGGCGATTGCTTCACCAGACCAATCGAAGGCTAGGCCAAAGTAACTCGATGTTTCCAAGAGGTGTGTGGCCCAACTTTTGAAAGAACCGCTAAGTGGAGAACTATTTGGTATTTTTCCGAAGCACTTTTCACAGTAATTGTCAGAAGGTTGGTCTCTGCATCCTTAAGCATACCAGAGTCTTCACAGACGAAACAGGCTGTGGCCCAGTAATCTTGGCATTTCCAATAGTTGGTCCTAGAGACTACCAAGAAAGTGTTCTTTTAAGTATTATTGCGTTGTGGTTTCAGCCTTATTTTCAGAACCCGAGCAGAATTCTCGCATTAGCATAAGAATCCTGCCTGGTAGTTGAGATTTCTGGGTGGGGTGTACCTGGAGGACTTCTGTCAGCCCTGCCTTTGATTTGTTTACCTCCAGAGTTGGAAAGTGCATATTTGCGTGAGATGGGAAAAGTGTGGATCGTGCTTCAGATTTCATCCTGACACTTTGAAATGACCAGTGTGTTGGTAATTATTTGCATTTCCATGGCGTTTGGCACAGAAATAGTCATGAGGTCGGTCTCTGCATCCTGAATCCTATGATGCTTTTTGCAGAGAAACCTCTGCTGAGGCCCAGGTAACTTGCTATTTCCCATAGCTGGCACAGGAGCCTTGGAAGGTAGGATTGTTTTCAGTATTAATTCACCATCCTTTCACCACTGTTTCATGAACGGGAGCCCTTTTCAAACGTTAGTGGAAGAATCCTTCTTTGAGATGAGATATTTTTCTGGGGTGGCAAGTGCAGGGCCTCTGTGAGTCCTGGGTTTGTTGGACTAGCGCCAGACATGAGAAGTGCGCCTTCGTGGGACAGGTGAATAGTGCGGATCCTGTTTCAGTCTAAAGACTGAAACAGGATCCGCACTTTTCACCGTTCCTTTCAGAATCATTTGATTCATCAGCTAGGAATGGCGATTGCTTCACCAGACCAATCGAAGGCTAGGCCAAAGTAACTCGATGTTTCCAAGAGGTGTGTGGCCCAACTTTTGAAAGAACCGCTAAGTGGAGAACTATTTGGTATTTTTCCGAAGCACTTTTCACCGTAATTGTCAGAAGGTTGGTCTCTGCATCCTTAAGCATACCAGAGTCTTCACAGACGAAACAGGCTGAGGCCCAGTAATCTTGGCATTTCCAATAGTTGGTCCTAGAGACTACCAAGAAAGTGTTCTTTTAAGTATTATTCTGTTGTGGTTTCAGCATTATTTTCAGAACCCGAGCAGGGTTCTCGCATTAGCATAAGAATCCTGCCTGGTAGTTGAGATTTCTGGGTGGGGTGTAAGTGCGGGGCTTCTGTCAGCCCTGCCTTTGATTTGTTTACCTCCAGAGTTGGAATGTGCATATTTGCGTGAGATGGGAAAAGTGTGGATCATGCTTCAGATTTCATGCTGACACTTTGAAATAACCAGTGTGTTGGTAATTATTTGCCATTTCCATGGCGTTTGGCACCGTAATAGTCATGAGGTCGGTCTCTGCATCCTGAAGCCTATGATGCTTTTTGCAGAGAAACCTCTGCTGAGGCCCAGGTAACTTGCTATTTCCCATAGCTGGCACAGGAGCCTTGGAAGATAGGATTGTTTTCAGTATTATTTCACCATCCTTTCACCACTGTTTCAAGAACGGGAGCCCTTTTCAACCGTTAGTGGAAGAATCCTTCTTTGGAGATGAGATATTTTTCTGGGGTGGCAAGTGCAGGGCCTCTGTCAGTCCTGGGTTTGTTGGACTAGCGCCAGACATGAGAACTGCGCCTTTGTGGGACAGGTGAATAGTGCGGATCCTGTTTCAGTCTAAAGACTGAAACAGGATCCGCACTTTTCACCGTTCCTTTCAGAATCTTTTGATTCATCAGCTAGGAATGGCGATTGCTTCACCAGACCAATCAAAGGCTAGGCCAAAGTAACTCGATGTTTCCAAGTGGTGTGTGGCCCAACTATTGAATGAACCGCTAAGAGGAGAACTATTTGGTATTTTTCCGAAGCACTTTTCACCGTAATTGTCATAAGGTTGGTCTCTGCATCCTTGAGCATACCAGAGTCTTCACAGATGAAACAGGCTGAGGCCCAGTAATCTTGGCATTTCGAATAGTTGGTCCTAGAGACTACCAAGAAAGTGTTCTTTTAAGTATTATTCTGTTGTGGTTTCAGCATTATTTTCAGAACCCGAGCAGGGTTCTCGCATTAGCATAAGAATCCTGCCTGGTAGTTGAGATTTCTGGGTGGGGTGTAAGTGCGGGGCTTCTGTCAGCCCTGCCTTTGATTTGTTTACCTCCAGAGTTGGAAAGTGCATATTTGCGTGAGATGGGAAAAGTGTGGATCGTGCTTGAGATTTCATCCTGACACTTTGAAATGACCAGTGTGTTGGTAATTATTTGCCATTTCCATGGCGTTTGGCACAGAAATAGTCATGAGGTCGGTCTCTGCATCCTGAAGCCTATGATGCTTTTTGCAGAAAACCTCTGCTGAGGCCCAGGTAACTTGCTATTTCCCATAGCTGGCACAGGAGCCTTGGAAGATAGGATTGCTTTCAGTATTATTTCACCATCCTTTCACCACTGTTTCAAGAACGGGAGCCCTTTTCAACCGTTACTGGAAGAATCTTTCTTTAGAGATGAGATATTTTTCTGGGGTGGCAAATGCAGGGCCTCTGTCAGTCCTGGGTTTGTTTTACTAGCGCCAGACATGAGAAGTGCGCCTTTGTGGGACAGGTGAATAGTGCGGATCCTGTTTCAGTCTAAAGACTGAAACAGGATCCGCACTTTTCACCGTTCCTTTCAGAATCATTTGATTCATCAGCTAGGAATGGCGATTGCTTCACCAGACCAATCGAAGGCTAGGCGAAAGTAACTCGATGTTTCCAAGAGGTGTGTGGCCCAACTTTTGAAAGAACCGCTAAGTGGAGAACTATTTGGTATTTTTCCGAAGCACTTTTCACCGTAATTGTCATAAGGCTGGTCTCTGCATCCTTGAGCATACCAGAGTCTTCACAGACGAAACAGGCTGAGTCCCAGTAATCTTGGCATTTCCAATAGTTGGTCCTAGAGACTACCAAGAATGTGTTCTTTTAAGTATTATTCTGTTGTGGTTTCAGCATTATTTTCAGAACCCGAGCAGGGTTCTCGCATTACCCTAAGAATCCTGCCTGGTAGTTGAGATTTCTGGGTGGGGTGTACGTGGAGGACTTCTGTCAGCCCTGCCTTTGATTTGTTTACCTCCAGAGTTGGAAAGTGCATATTTGCGTGAGATGGGAAAAGTGTGGATCGTGCTTCAGATTTCATCCTGACACTTTGAAATAACCAGTGTGTTGGTAATTATTTGCCATTTCCATGGCGTTTGGCACCGTAACAGTCATGAGGTCGGTCTCTGCATCCTGAAGCCTATGATGCTTTTTGCAGAGAAACCTCTGCTGAGGCCCAGGTAACTTGATATTTCCCATAGCTGGCACAGGATCCTTGGAAGATAGGATTGTTTTCAGTATTATTTCACCATCCTTTCACCACTGTTTCAAGAACGGGAGCCCTTTTCAACCGTTAGTGGAAGAATCCTTCTTTGGAGATGAGATATTTTTCTGGGGTGGCAAGTGCAGGGCCTCTGTCAGTCCTGGGTTTGTTGGACTAGCGCCAGACATGAGAAGTGCGCCTTTGTGGGACAGGTGAATACTGCGGATCCTGTTTCAGTCTAAAGACTGAAACAGGATCCGCACTTTTCACCGTTCCTTTCAGAATCATTTGATTCAACAGCTAGGAATGGCGATTGCTTCACCAGACCAATCGAAGGCTAGGCCAAAGTAACTCGATGTTTCCAAGAGGTGTGTGGCCCAACTTTTGAAAGAACCGCTAAGTGGAGAACTATTTGGTATTTTTCCGAAGCACTTTTCACAGTAATTGTCAGAAGGTTGGTCTCTGCATCCTTAAGCATACCAGAGTCTTCACAGACGAAACAGGCTGTGGCCCAGTAATCTTGGCATTTCCAATAGTTGGTCCTAGAGACTACCAAGAAAGTGTTCTTTTAAGTATTATTGCGTTGTGGTTTCAGCCTTATTTTCAGAACCCGAGCAGAATTCTCGCATTAGCATAAGAATCCTGCCTGGTAGTTGAGATTTCTGGGTGGGGTGTACCTGGAGGACTTCTGTCAGCCCTGCCTTTGATTTGTTTACCTCCAGAGTTGGAAAGTGCATATTTGCGTGAGATGGGAAAAGTGTGGATCGTGCTTGAGATTTCATCCTGACACTTTGAAATGACCAGTGTGTTGGTAATTATTTGCATTTCCATGGCGTTTGGCACAGAAATAGTCATGAGGTCGGTCTCTGCATCCTGAATCCTATGATGCTTTTTGCAGAGAAACCTCTGCTGAGGCCCAGGTAACTTGCTATTTCCCATAGCTGGCACAGGAGCCTTGGAAGGTAGGATTGTTTTCAGTATTAATTCACCATCCTTTCACCACTGTTTCATGAACGGGAGCCCTTTTCAAACGTTAGTGGAAGAATCCTTCTTTGAGATGAGATATTTTTCTGGGGTGGCAAGTGCAGGGCCTCTGTGAGTCCTGGGTTTGTTGGACTAGCGCCAGACATGAGAAGTGCGCCTTCGTGGGACAGGTGAATAGTGCGGATCCTGTTTCAGTCTAAAGACTGAAACAGGATCCGCACTTTTCACCGTTCCTTTCAGAATCATTTGATTCATCAGCTAGGAATGGCGATTGCTTCACCAGACCAATCGAAGGCTAGGCCAAAGTAACTCGATGTTTCCAAGAGGTGTGTGGCCCAACTTTTGAAAGAACCGCTAAGTGGAGAACTATTTGGTATTTTTCCGAAGCACTTTTCACCGTAATTGTCAGAAGGTTGGTCTCTGCATCCTTAAGCATACCAGAGTCTTCACAGACGAAACAGGCTGAGGCCCAGTAATCTTGGCATTTCCAATAGTTGGTCCTAGAGACTACCAAGAAAGTGTTCTTTTAAGTATTATTCTGTTGTGGTTTCAGCATTATTTTCAGAACCCGAGCAGGGTTCTCGCATTAGCATAAGAATCCTGCCTGGTAGTTGAGATTTCTGGGTGGGGTGTAAGTGCGGGGCTTCTGTCAGCCCTGCCTTTGATTTGTTTACCTCCAGAGTTGGAAAGTGCATATTTGCGTGAGATGGGAAAAGTGTGGATCATGCTTCAGATTTCATGCTGACACTTTGAAATAACCAGTGTGTTGGTAATTATTTGCCATTTCCATGGCGTTTGGCACCGTAATAGTCATGAGGTCGGTCTCTGCATCCTGAAGCCTATGATGCTTTTTGCAGAGAAACCTCTGCTGAGGCCCAGGTAACTTGCTATTTCCCATAGCTGGCACAGGAGCCTTGGAAGATAGGATTGTTTTCAGTATTATTTCACCATCCTTTCACCACTGTTTCAAGAACGGGAGTCCTTTTCAACCGTTAGTGGAAGAATCCTTCTTTGGAGATGAGATATTTTTCTGGGGTGGCAAGTGCAGGGCCTCTGTCAGTCCTGGGTTTGTTGGACTAGCGCCAGACATGAGAACTGCGCCTTTGTGGGACAGGTGAATAGTGCGGATCCTGTTTCAGTCTAAAGACTGAAACAGGATCCGCACTTTTCACCGTTCCTTTCAGAATCATTTGATTCAACAGCTAGGAATGGCGATTGCTTCACCAGACCAATCGAAGGCTAGGCCAAAGTAACTCGAAGTTTCCAAGAGGTGTGTGGCCCAACTTTTGAAAGAACCGCTAAGTGGAGAACTATTTGGTATTTTTCCGAAGCACTTTTCACAGTAATTGTCAGAAGGTTGGTCTCTGCATCCTTAAGCATACCAGAGTCTTCACAGACGAAACAGGCTGTGGCCCAGTAATCTTGGCATTTCCAATAGTTGGTCCTAGAGACGACCAAGAAAGTGTTCTTTTAAGTATTATTGCGTTGTGGTTTCAGCCTTATTTTCAGAACCCGAGCAGGGTTCTCGCATTAGCATAAGAATCCTGCCTGGTAGTTGAGATTTCTGGGTGGGGTGTACCTGGAGGACTTCTGTCAGCCCTGCCTTTGATTTGTTTACCTCCAGAGTTGGAAAGTGCATATTTGCGTGAGATGAGAAAAGTGTGGATCATGCTTCAGATTTCATCCTGACACTTTGAAATGACCAGTGTGTTGGTAATTATTTGCATTTCCATGGCGTTTGGCACAGAAATAGTCATGAGGTCGGTCTCTGCATCCTGAATCCTATGATGCTTTTTGCAGAGAAACCTCTGCTGAGGCCCAGGTAACTTGCTATTTCCCATAGCTGGCACAGGAGCCTTGGAAGATAGGATTGTTTTCAGTATTAATTCACCATCCTTTCACCACTGTTTCAAGAACGGGAGCCCTTTTCAAACGTTAGTGGAAGAATCCTTCTTTGAGATGAGATATTTTTCTGGGGTGGCAAGTGCAGGGCCTCTGTGAGTCCTGGGTTTGTTGGACTAGCGCCAGACATGAGAAGTGCGCCTTCGTGGGACAGGTGAATAGTGCGGATCCTGTTTCAGTCTAAAGACTGAAACAGGATCCGCACTTTTCACCGTTCCTTTCAGAATCATTTGATTCATCAGCTAGGAATGGCGATTGCTTCACCAGACCAATCGAAGGCTAGGCCAAAGTAACTCGATGTTTCCAAGAGGTGTGTGGCCCAACTTTTGAAAGAACCGCTAAGTGGAGAACTCTTTGGTATTTTTCCGAAGCACTTTTCACCGTAATTGTCAGAAGGTTGGTCTCTGCATCCTTAAGCATACCAGAGTCTTCACAGACGAAACAGGCTGAGGCCCAGTAATCTTGGCATTTCCAATAGTTGGTCCTAGAGACTACCAAGAAAGTGTTCTTTTAAGTATTATTCTGTTGTGGTTTCAGCATTATTTTCAGAACCCGAGCAGGGTTCTCGCATTAGCATAAGAATCCTGCCTGGTAGTTGAGATTTCTGGGTGGGGTGTAAGTGCGGGGCTTCTGTCAGCCCTGCCTTTGATTTGTTTACCTCCAGAGTTGGAAAGTGCATATTTGCGTGAGATGGGAAAAGTGTGGATCGTGCTTCAGATTTCATGCTGACACTTTGAAATAACCAGTGTGTTGGTAATTATTTGCCATTTCCATGGCGTTTGGCACCGTAATAGTCATGAGGTCGGTCTCTGCATCCTGAAGCCTATGATGCTTTTTGCAGAGAAACCTCTGCTGAGGCCCAGGTAACTTGCTATTTCCCATAGCTGGCACAGGAGCCTTGGAAGATAGGATTGTTTTCAGTATTATTTCACCATCCTTTCACCACTGTTTCAAGAACGGGAGCCCTTTTCAACCGTTAGTGGAAGAATCCTTCTTTGGAGATGAGATATTTTTCTGGGGTGGCAAGTGCAGGGCCTCTGTCAGTCCTGGGTTTGTTGGACTAGCGCCAGACATGAGAAGTGCGCCTTTGTGGGACAGGTGAATAGTGCGGATCCTGTTTCAGTCTAAAGACTGAAACAGGATCCGCACTTTTCACCGTTCCTTTCAGAATCTTTTGATTCATCAGCTAGGAATGGCGATTGCTTCACCAGACCAATCGAAGGCTAGGCCAAAGTAACTCGATGTTTCCAAGTGGTGTGTGGCCCAACTATTGAATGAACCGCTAAGAGGAGAACTATTTGGTATTTTTCCGAAGCACTTTTCACCGTAATTGTCATAAGGTTGGTCTCTGCATCCTTGAGCATACCAGAGTCTTCACAGATGAAACAGGCTGAGGCCCAGTAATCTTGGCATTTCGAATAGTTGGTCCTAGAGACTACCAAGAAAGTGTTCTTTTAAGTATTATTCTGTTGTGGTTTCAGCATTATTTTCAGAACCCGAGCAGGGTTCTCGCATTAGCATAAGAATCCTGCCTGGTAGTTGAGATTTCTGGGTGGGGTGTAAGTGCGGGGCTTCTGTCAGCCCTGCCTTTGATTTGTTTACCTCCAGAGTTGGAAAGTGCATATTTGCGTGAGATGGGAAAAGTGTGGATCGTGCTTCAGATTTCATCCTGACACTTTGAAATGACCAGTGTGTTGGTAATTATTTGCATTTCCATGGCGTTTGGCACAGAAATAGTCATGAGGTCGGTCTCTGCATCCTGAAGCCTATGATGCTTTTTGCAGAGAAACCTCTGCTGAGGCCCAGGTAACTTGCTATTTCCCATAGCTGGCACAGGAGCCTTGGAAGATAGGATTGTTTTCAGTATTATTTCACCATCCTTTCACCACTGTTTCAAGAACGGGAGCCCTTTTCAACCGTTAGTGGAAGAATCCTTCTTTGGAGATGAGATATTTTTCTGGGGTGGCAAGTGCAGGGCCTCTGTCAGTCCTGGGTTTGTTGGACTAGCGCCAGACATGAGAACTGCGCCTTTGTGGGACAGGTGAATAGTGCGGATCCTGTTTCAGTCTAAAGACTGAAACAGGATCCGCACTTTTCACCGTTCCTTTCAGAATCACTTGATTCATCAGCTAGGAATGGCGAATGCTTCACCAGACCAATCGAAGGCTAGGCCAAAGTAGCTCGATGTTTCCAAGTGGTGTGTGGCCCAACTATTGAAAGAACCGCTAAGTGGAGAACTATTTGGTATTTTTCCGAAGCACTTTTCACCGTAATTGTCATAAGGTTGGTCTCCGCATTTTTGAGGATACCAGAGTCTTCACAGACGAAACAGGCTGAGGCCCAGTAATCTTGGAATTTCCAATAGTTGGTCCTAGAGACTACCAAGAAAGTGTTCTTTTAAGTATTATTCCGTTGTGGTTTCAGCATTATTTTCAGAACCCGAGCAGGGTTCTGGCATTAGCATAAGAATCCTGCCTGGTAGTTGAGATTTCTGGGTGGGGTGTACGTGGAGGACTTCTGTCAGCCCTGCCTTTGATTTGTTTACCTCCAGAGTTGGAAAGTGCATATTTGCGTGAGATGGGAAAAGTGTGGATCGTGCTTCAGATTTCATCCTGACACTTTGAAATGACCAGTGTGTTGGTAATTATTTGCATTTCCATGGCGTTTGGCACAGAAATAGTCATGAGGTCGGTCTCTGCATCCTGAAGCCTATGATGCTTTTTGCAGAGAAACCTCTGCTGAGGCCCAGGTAACTTGCTATTTCCCATAGCTGGCACAGGAGCCTTGGAAGATAGGATTGTTTTCAGTATTATTTCACCATCCTTTCACCACTGTTTCAAGAACGGGAGCCCTTTTCAACCGTTACTGGAAGAATCCTTCTTTGGAGATGAGATATTTTTCTGGGGTGGCAAGTGCAGGGCCTCTGTCAGTCCTGGGTTTGTTGGACTAGCGCCAGACATGAGAAGTGCGCCTTTGTGGGACAGGTGAATAGTGCGGATCCTGTTTCAGTCTAAAGACTGAAACAGGATCCGCACTTTTCACCGTTCCTTTCAGAATCATTTGATTCATCAGCTAGGAATTGCGATTGCTTCACCAGACCAATCGAAGGCTTGGCCAAAGTAACTCGATGTTTCCAAGAGGTGTGTGGCCCAACTATTGAAAGAACCGCTAAGTGGAGAAGTATTTGGTATTTTTCCGAAGCACTTTTCACCGTAATTGTCATAAGGTTGGTCTCTGCATCCTTGAGCATACCAGAGTCTTCACAGACGAAACAGGCTGAGGCCCAGTAATCTTGGCATTTCCAATAGTTGGTCCTAGCGACTACCAAGAAAGTGTTCTTATAAGCATTATTCCTTTGTGGTTTCAGCATTATTTTCAGACCCGAGCAGGGTTCTCGCATTAGCATAAGAATCCTGCCTGGTAGTTGAGGTTTCTGGGTGGGGTGTAAACGCGGGGCTTCTTTCAGCCCTGCCTTTGATTTGTTTACCTCCAGAGTTGGAAAGTGCATATTTGCGTGAGATGGGAAAAGTGTGGATCGTGCTTCAGATTTCATCCTGACACTTTGAAATGACCAGTGTGTTGGTAATTATTTGCCATTTCCATGGCGTTTGGCACCGTAATAGTCATGAGGTCGGTCTCTGCATCCTGAAGCCTATGATGCTTTTTGCAGAGAAACCTCTGCTGAGGCCCAGGTAACTTGCTATTTCCCATAGCTGGCACAGGAGCCTTGGAAGATAGGATTGTTTTCAGTATTATTTCACCATCCTTTCACCACTGTTTCAAGAACGGGAGCCCTTTTCAACCGTTAGTGGAAGAATCCTTCTTTGGAGATGAGATATTTTTCTGGGGTGGCAAGTGCAGGGCCTCTGTGAGTCCTGGGTTTGTTGGACTAGCGCCAGACATGAGAAGTGCGCCTTTGTGGGACAGGTGAATAGTGCGGATCCTGTTTCAGTCTAAAGACTGAAACAGGATCCGCACTTTTCACCGTTCCTTTCAGAATCATTTGATTCATCAGCTAGGAATGGCGATTGCTTCACCAGACCAATCGAAGGCTAGGCCAAAGTAACTCGATGTTTCCAAGAGGTGTGTGGCCCAACTTTTGAAAGAACCGCTAAGTGGAGAACTATTTGGTATTTTTCCAAAACACTTTTCACCGTAATTGTCAGAAGGTTGGTCTCTGCATCCTTGAGCATACCAGAGTCTTCACAGACGAAACAGGCTGAGGCCCAGTAATCTTGGCATTTCCAATAGTTGGTCCTAGAGACTACCAAGAAAGTGTTCTTTTAAGTATTATTCTGTTGTGGTTTCAGCATTATTTTCAGAACCCGAGCAGGGTTCTCGCATTAGCATAAGAATCCTGCCTGGTAGTTGAGATTTCTGGGTGGGGTGTAAGTGCGGGGCTTCTGTCAGCCCTGCCTTTGATTTGTTTACCTCCAGAGTTGGAAAGTGCATATTTGCGTGAGATGGGAAAAGTGTGGATCGTGCTTCAGATTTCATGCTGACACTTTGAAATAACCAGTGTGTTGGTAATTATTTGCCATTTCCATGGCGTTTGGCACCGTAATAGTCATGAGGTCGGTCTCTGCATCCTGAAGCCTATGATGCTTTTTGCAGAGAAACCTCTGCTGAGGCCCAGGTAACTTGCTATTTCCCATAGCTGGCACAGGAGCCTTGGAAGATAGGATTGTTTTCAGTATTATTTCACCATCCTTTCACCACTGTTTCAAGAACGGGAGCCCTTTTCAACCGTTAGTGGAAGAATCCTTCTTTGGAGATGAGATATTTTTCTGGGGTGGCAAGTGCAGGGCCTCTGTGAGGCCTGGGTTTGTTGGACTAGCGCCAGACATGAGAACTGCGCCTTTGTGGGACAGGTGAATAGTGCGGATCCTGTTTCAGTCTAAAGACTGAAACAGGATCCGCACTTTTCACCGTTCCTTTCAGAATCTTTTGATTCATCAGCTAGGAATGGCGATTGCTTCACCAGACCAATCGAAGGCTAGGCCAAAGTAACTCGATGTTTCCAAGTGGTGTGTGGCCCAACTATTGAATGAACCGCTAAGAGGAGAACTATTTGGTATTTTTCCGAAGCACTTTTCACCGTAATTGTCATAAGGTTGGTCTCTGCATCCTTGAGCATACCAGAGTCTTCACAGATGAAACAGGCTGAGGCCCAGTAATCTTGGCATTTCGAATAGTTGGTCCTAGAGACTACCAAGAAAGTGTTCTTTTAAGTATTATTCAGTTGTGGTTTCAGCATTATTTTCAGAACCCGAGCAGGGTTCTCGCATTAGCATAAGAATCCTGCCTGGTAGTTGAGATTTCTGGGTGGGGTGTAAGTGCGGGGCTTCTGTCAGCCCTGCCTTTGATTTGTTTACCTCCAGAGTTGGAAAGTGCATATTTGCGTGAGATGGGAAAAGTGTGGATCGTGCTTCAGATTTCATCCTGACACTTTGAAATGACCAGTGTGTTGGTAATTATTTGCATTTCCATGGCGTTTGGCACAGAAATAGTCATGAGGTCGGTCTCTGCATCCTGAAGCCTATGATGCTTTTTGCAGAGAAACCTCTGCTGAGGCCCAGGTAACTTGCTATTTCCCATAGCTGGCACAGGAGCCTTGGAAGATAGGATTGTTTTCAGTATTATTTCACCATCCTTTCACCACTGTTTCAAGAACGGGAGCCCTTTTCAACCGTTAGTGGAAGAATCCTTCTTTGGAGATGAGATATTTTTCTGGGGTGGCAAGTGCAGGGCCTCTGTCAGTCCTGGGTTTGTTGGACTAGCGCCAGACATGAGAACTGCGCCTTTGTGGGACAGGTGAATAGTGCGGATCCTGTTTCAGTCTAAAGACTGAAACAGGATCCGCACTTTTCACCGTTCCTTTCAGAATCATTTGATTCAACAGCTAGGAATGGCGATTGCTTCACCAGACCAATCGAAGGCTAGGCCAAAGTAACTCGATGTTTCCAAGAGGTGTGTGGCCCAACTTTTGAAAGAACCGCTAAGTGGAGAACTATTTGGTATTTTTCCTAAGCACTTTTCACAGTAATTGTCAGAAGGTTGGTCTCTGCATCCTTAAGCATACCAGAGTCTTCACAGACGAAACAGGCTGTGGCCCAGTAATCTTGGTATTTCCAATAGTTGGTCCTAGAGACTACCAAGAAAGTGTTCTTTTAAGTATTATTCCGTTGTGGTTTCAGCATTATTTTCAGAACCCGAGCGGGGTTCTCGCATTAGCATAAGAATCCTGCCTGGTAGTTGAGATTTCTGGGTGGGGTGTACCTGGAGGACTTCTGTCAGCCCTGCCTTTGATTTGTTTACCTCCAGAGTTGGAAAGTGCATATTTGCGTGAGATGGGAAAAGTGTGGATCGTGCTTGAGATTTCATCCTGACACTTTGAAATGACCAGTGTGTTGGTAATTATTTGCATTTCCATGGCGTTTGGCACAGAAATAGTCATGAGGTCGGTCTCTGCATCCTGAAGCCTATGATGCTTTTTGCAGAGAAACCTCTGCTGAGGCCCAGGTAACTTGCTATTTCCCATAGCTGGCACAGGAGCCTTGGAAGATAGGATTGTTTTCAGTATTATTTCACCATCCTTTCACCACTGTTTCAAGAACGGGAGCCCCTTTCAAACTTTAGTGGAAGAATCCTTCTTTGGAGATGAGATATTTTTCTGGGGTGGCAAGTGCAGGGCCTCTGTCAGTCCTGGGTTTGTTGGACTAGCGCCAGACATGAGAAGTGCGCCTTTGTGGGACAGGTGAATAGTGCGGATCCTGTTTCAGTCTAAAGACTGAAACAGGATCCGCACTTTTCACCGTTCCTTTCAGAATCATTTGATTCATCAGCTAGGAATGGCGATTGCTTCACCAGACCAATCGAAGGCTAGGCCAAAGTAACTCGATGTTTCCAAGAGGTGTGTGGCCCAACTTTTGAAAGAACCGCTAAGTGGAGAACTATTTGGTATTTTTCCGAAGCACTTTATACCGTAATTGTCAGAAGGTTGGTCTCTGCATCTTTAAGCATACCAGAGTCTTCACAGACGAAACAGGCTGAGGCCCAGTAATTTGGCATTTCGAATAGTTGGTCCTAGAGACTACCAAGAAAGTGTTCTTTTAAGTATTATTCCGTTGTGGTTTCAGCATTATTTTCAGAACCCGAGCAGGGTTCTCGCATTAGCATAAGAATCCTGCCTGGTAGTTGAGATTTCTGGGTGGGGTGTACCTGGAGGACTTCTGTCAGCCCTGCCTTTGATTTGTTTACCTCCAGAGTTGGAAAGTGCATATTTGCGTGAGATGGGAAAAGTGTGGATCGTGCTTGAGATTTCATCCTGACACTTTGAAATGACCAGTGTGTTGGTAATTATTTGCATTTCCATGGCGTTTGGCACAGAAATAGTCATGAGGTCGGTCTCTGCATCCTGAATCCTATGATGCTTTTTGCAGAGAAACCTCTGCTGAGGCCCAGGTAACTTGCTATTTCCCATAGCTGGCACAGGAGCCTTGGAAGATAGGATTGTTTTCAGTATTAATTCACCATCCTTTCACCACTGTTTCAAGAACGGGAGCCCTTTTCAAACGTTAGTGGAAGAATCCTTCTTTGAGATGAGATATTTTTCTGGGGTGGCAAGTGCAGGGCCTCTGTGAGTCCTGGGTTTGTTGGACTAGCGCCAGACATGAGAAGTGCGCCTTCGTGGGACAGGTGAATAGTGCGGATCCTGTTTCAGTCTAAAGACTGAAACAGGATCCGCACTTTTCACCGTTCCTTTCAGAATCATTTGATTCATCAGCTAGGAATGGCGATTGCTTCACCAGACCAACCGAAGGCTAGGCCAAAGTAACTCGATGTTTCCAAGTGGTGTGTGGCCCAACTATTGAAAGAACCGCTAACTGGAGAACTATTTGGTATTTTTCCGAAGCACTTTTCACCGTAATTGTCATAAGGTTGGTCTCTGCATCCTTGAGCATACCAGAGTCTTCACAGACGAAACAGGCTGAGGCCCAGTAATCTTGGCATTTCCAAAAGTTGGTCCTAGAGACTACCAAGAAAGTGTCCTTTTAAGTATTATTCTGTTGTGGTTTCAGCATTATTTTCAGAACCCCAGTAGGGTTCTCGCATTAGCATAAGAATCCTGCCTGGTAGTTGAGATTTCTGGGTGGTGTATAAGTGCGGGGCTTCTGTCAGCCCTGCCTTTGATTTGTTTACCTCCAGAGTTGGAAAGTGCATATTTGCGTGAGATGGGAAAAGTGTGGATCGTGCTTCAGATTTCATCCTGACACTTTGAAATGACCAGTGTGTTGGTAATTATTTGCCATTTCCATGGCGTTTGGCACCGTAATAGTCATGAGGTCGGTCTCTGCATCCTGAAGCCTATGATGCTTTTTGCAGAGAAACCTCTGCTGAGGCCCAGGTAACTTGCTATTTCCCATAGCTGGCACAGGAGCCTTGGAAGATAGGATTGTTTTCAGTATTATTTCACCATCCTTTCACCACTGTTTCAAGAACGGGAGCCCTTTTCAAACGTTAGTGGAAGAATCCTTCTTTGGAGATGAGATATTTTTCTGGGGTGGCAAGTGCAGGGCCTCTGTCAGTCCTGGGTTTGTTGGACTAGCGCCAGACATGAGAAGTGCGCCTTTGTGGGACAGGTGAATAGTGCGGATCCTGTTTCAGTCTAAAGACTGAAACAGGATCCGCACTTTTCACCGTTCCTTTCAGAATCATTTGATTCATCAGCTAGGAATGGCGATTGCTTCACCAGACCAATCGAAGGCTAGGCCAAAGTAACTCGATGTTTCCAAGAGGTGTGTGGCCCAACTTTTGAAAGAACCGCTAAGTGGAGAACTATTTGGTATTTTTCCGAAACACTTTTCACCGTAATTGTCAGAAGGTTGGTCTCTGCATCCTTGAGCATACCAGAGTCTTCACAGACGAAACAGGCTGAGGCCCAGTAATCTTGGCTTTTCCAATAGTTGGTCCTAGAGACTACCAAGAAAGTGTTCTTTTAAGTATTATTCCGTTGTAGTTTCAGCATTATTTTCAGAACCGGAGCAGGGTTCTCGCATTAGCATAAGAATCCTGCCTGGTAGTTGAGATTTCTGGGTGGGGTGTACGTGGAGGACTTCTGTCAGCCCTGCCTTTGATTTGTTTACCTCCAGAGTTGGAAAGTGCATATTTGCGTGAGATGGGAAAAGTGTGGATCGTGCTTCAGATTTCATTCTGACACTTTGAAATGACCAGAGTGTTGGTAGTTATTTGCCATTTCCATGGCGTTTGGCACAGAAATAGTCATGAGGTCGGTCTCTGCATCCTGAAGCCTATGATGCTTTTTGCAGAGAAACCTCTGCTGAGGCCCAGGTAACTTGCTATTTCCCATAGCTGGCACAGGAGCCTTGGAAGATAGGATTGCTTTCAGTATTATTTCACCATCCTTTCACCACTGTTTCAAGAGCGGGAGCCCTTTTCAACCGTTAGTGGAAGAATCCTTCTTTAGAGATGAGATATTTTTCTGGGGTGGCAAGTGCAGGGACTCTGTCAGTCCTGGGTTTGTTGGACTAGCGCCAGACATGAGAAGTGCGCCTTTGTGGGACAGGTGAATAGTGCGGATCCTGTTTCAGTCTAAAGACTGAAACAGGATCCGCACTTTTCACCGTTCCTTTCAGAATCATTTGATTCATCAGCTAGGAATAGCGATTGCTTCACCAGACCAACCGAAGGCTAGGCCAAAGTAACTCGATGTTTCCAAGTGGTGTGTGGCCCAACTATTGAAAGAACCGCTAAGTGGAGAACTATTTGGTATTTTTCCGAAGCACTTTTCACCGTAATTGTCATAAGGTTGGTCTCTGCATCCTTGAGCATACCAGAGTCTTCACAGACGAAACAGGCTGAGGCCCAGTAATCTTGGCATTTTCAAAAGTTGGTCCTAGAGACTACCAAGAAAGTGTTCTTTTAAGTATTATTCTGTTGTGGTTTCAGCATTATTTTCAGAACCCGAGCAGGGTTCTCGCATTAGCATAAGAATCCTGCCTGGTAGTTGAGATTTCTGGGTGGGGTGTAAGTGCCAGGCTTCTGTCAGCCCTGCCTTTGATTTGTTTACCTCCAGAGTTGGAAAGTGCATATTTGCGTGAGATGGGAAAAGTGTGGATCGTGCTTCAGATTTCATCCTGACACTTTGAAATGACCAGTGTGTTGGTAATTATTTGCATTTCCATGGCGTTTGGCACAGAAATAGTCATGAGGTCGGTCTCTGTATCCTGAAGCCTATGATGCTTTTTGCAGAGAAACCTCTGCTGAGGCCCAGGTAACTTGCTATTTCCCATAGCTGGCACAGGAGCCTTGGAAGATAGGATTGTTTTCAGTATTATTTCACCATCCTTTCACCACTGTTTCAAGAACGGGAGCCCTTTTCAAACGTTAGTGGAAGAATCCTTCTTTGGAGATGAGATATTTTTCTGGGGTGGCAAGTGCAGGGCCTCTGTCAGTCCTGGGTTTGTTGGACTAGCGCCAGACATGAGAAGTGCGCCTTTGTGGGACAGGTGAATAGTGCGGATCCTGTTTCAGTCTAAAGACTGAAACAGGATTCGCACTTTTCACCGTTCCTTTCAGAATCATTTGATTCATCAGCTAGGAATGGCGATTGCTTCACCAGACCAATCGAAGGCTAGGCCAAAGTAACTCGATGTTTCCAAGAGGTGTGTGGCCCAACTTTTGAAAGAACCGCTAAGTGGAGAACTATTTGGTATTTTTCCGAAGCACTTTTCACCGTTATTGTCATAAGGTTGGTCTCTGCATCCTTGAGCATACCAGAGTCTTCACAGACGAAACAGGCTGAGGCCCAGTAATCTTGGCATTTCCAATAGTTGGTCCTAGAGACTACCAAGAAAGTGTTCTTTTAAGTATTATTCCGTTGTGGTTTCAGCATTATTTTCAGAACCCGAGCAGGGTTCTCGCATTAGGATAAGAATCCTGCCTGGTAGTTGAGATTTCTGGGTGGGGTGTACGTGGAGGGCTTCTGTCAGCCCTGCCTTTGATTTGTTTACCTCCAGAGTTGGAAAGTGCATATTTGGGTGAGATGGGAAAAGTGTGGATCGTGCTTCAGATTTCATCCTGACACTTTGAAATGACCAGTGTGTTGGTAATTATTTGCATTTCCATGGCGTTTGGCACAGAAATAGTCATGAGGTCGGTCTCTGCATCCTGAAGCCTATGATGCTTTTTGCAGAGAAACCTCTGCTGAGGCCCAGGTAACTTGCTATTTCCCATAGCTGGCACAGGAGCCTTGGAAGATAGGATTGTTTTCAGTATTATTTCACCATCCTTTCACCACTGTTTCAAGAACGGGAGCCCTTTTCAAACGTTAGTGGAAGAATCCTTCTTTGGAGATGAGATATTTTTCTGGGGTGGCAAGTGCAGGGCCTCTGTCAGTCCTGGGTTTGTTGGACTAGCGCAAGACTTGAGAAGTGCGCTTTTGTGGGACAGGTGAATAGTGCGGATCCTGTTTCAGTCTAAAGACTGAAACAGGATCCGCACTTTTCACCGTTCCTTTCAGAATAATTTGATTCATCAGCTAGGAATGGCTTTTGCTTCACCAGACCAATCGAAGGCTAGGCCAAAGTAACTCGATGTTTCAAAGCGGTGTGTGGCCCAACTATTGAAAGAACCGCTAAGTGGAGAACTATTTGGTATTTTTCCGATGCACTTTTCACCGTAATTGTCAGAAGGTTGGTCTCTGCATCCTTAAGCATACCAGAGTCTTCACAGACGAAACAGGCTGAGGCCCAGTAATCTTGGCATTTCCAATAGTTGGTCCTACTGACTACCAAGAAAGTGTTCTTTTAAGTATTATTCCGTTGTGGTTTCAGCATTATTTTCAGACCCTGAGCAGGGTTCTCACATTAGCATAAGAATCCTGCCTGGTAGTTGAGGTTTCTCGGTTGGGTGTACGTGGAGGACTTCTGTCAGCCCTGCCTTTGATTTGTTTACCTCCAGAGTTGGAAAGTGCATATTTGCGTGAGATGGGAAAAGTGTGGATCGTGCTTCAGATTTCATCCTGACACTTTGAAATGACCAGTGTGTTGGTAATTATTTGCCATTTCCATGGCGTTTGGCACCGTAATAGCCATGAGGTCGGTCTCTGCATCCTGAAGCCTATGATGCTTTTTGCAGAGAAACCTCTGCTGAGGCCCAGGTAACGTGCTATTTCCCATAGCTGGCACAGGAGCCTTGGAAGATAGGATTGTTTTCAGTATTATTTCACCATCCTTTCACCACTGTTTCAAGAACGGGAGCCCTTTTCAACCGTTAGTGGAAGAATCCTTCTTTGGAGATGAGATATTTTTCTGGGGTGGCAAGTGCAGGGCTTCTGTCAGTCCTGGGTTTGTTGGACTAGCGCCAGACATGAGAAGTGCGCCTTTGTGGGACAGGTGAATAGTGCGGATCCTGTTTCAGTCTAAAGACTGAAACAGGATCCGCACTTTCCCCGTTCCTTTCAGAATCATTTGATTCATCAGCTAGGAATGGCGATTGCTTCACCAGACCAATCGAAGGCTAGGCCAAAGTAACTCGATGTTTCCAAGCGGTGTGTGGCCCAACTATTGAAAGAACCGCTAAGTGGAGAACTATTTGGTATTTTTCCGAAGCACTTTTCACAGTAATTGTCAGAAGGTTGGTCTCTGCATCCTTAAGCATACCAGAGTCCTCACAGACGAAACAGGCTGAGGCCCAGTAATCTTGGCATTTCCAATAGTTGGTCCTAGAGACTACCAAGAAAGTGTTCTTTTAAGTATTATTCCGTTGTGGTTTCAGCATTATTTTCAGACCCTGAGCAGGGTTCTCACATTAGCATAAGAATCCTGCCTGGTAGTTGAGGTTTCTCGGTTGGGTGTACGTGGAGGACTTCTGTCAGCCCTGCCTTTGATTTGTTTACCTCCAGAGTTGGAAAGTGCATATTTGCGTGAGATGGGAAAAGTGTGGATCGTGCTTCAGATTTCATCCTGACACTTTGAAATGACCAGTGTGTTGGTAATTATTTGCATTTCCATGGCGTTTGGCACAGAAATAGTCATGAGGTCGGTCTCTGCATCCTGAAGCCTATGATCCTTTTTGCAGAGAAACCTCTGCTGAGGCCCAGGTAACTTGCTATTTCCCATAGCTGGCACAGGATCCTTGGAAGATAGGATTGTTTTCAGTATTATTTCACCATCCTTTCACCACTGTTTCAAGAACGGGAGCCCTTTTCAACCGTTAGTGGAAGAATCCTTCTTTGGAGATGAGATATTTTTCTGGGGTGGCAAGTGCAGGGCTTCTGTCAGTCCTGGGTTTGTTGGACTAGCGCCAGACATGAGAAGTGCGCCTTTGTGGGACAGGTGAATAGTGCGGATCCTGTTTCAGTCTAAAGACTGAAACAGGATCCGCACTTTTCACCGTTCCTTTCAGAATCATTTGATTCATCAGCTAGGAATGGCGATTGCTTCACCAGACCAATCAAAGGCTAGGCCAAAGTAACTCGATGTTTCCAAGAGGTGTGTGGCCCAACTATTGAAAGAACCGCTAAGTGGAGAACTATTTGGTATTTTTCCGAAGCACTTTTCACCGTAATTGTCATAAGGTTGGTCTCTGCATCCTTGAGCATACCAGAGTCTTCACAGACGAAACAGGTTGAGGCCCAGTAATCTTGGCATTTCCAATAGTTGGTCCTAGAGACTACCAAGAAAGTGTTCTTTTAAGTATTATTCCGTTGTGGTCTCAGCATTATTTTCAGAACCCGAGCAGGGTTCTCGCATTAGCATAAGAATCCTGCCTGGTAGTTGAGATTTCTGGGTGGGGTGTAAGTGCTGGGCTTCTGTCAGCCCTGCCTTTGATTTGTTTACTTCCAGAGTTGGAAAGTGCATATATGCGTGAGATGGGAAAAGTGTGGATCGTGCTTCAGATTTCATCCTGACACTTTGAAATGACCAGTGTGTTGGTAATTATTTGCATTTCCATGGCGTTTGGCACAGAAATAGTCATGAGGGCGGTCTCTGCATCCTGAAGCCTATGATGCTTTTTGCAGAGAAACCTCTGCTGAGGCCCAGGTAACTTGCTATTTCCCATAGCTGGCACAGGAGCCTTGGAAGATAGGATTGTTTTCAGCATTATTTCACCATCCTTTCACCACTGTTTCAAGAACGGGAGCCCTTTTCAACCGTTAGTGGAAGAATCCTTCTTTGGAGATGAGATATTTTTCTGGGGTGGCAAGTGCAGGGCCTCTGTCAGTCCTGGGTTTGTTGGACTAGCGCCAGACATGAGAAGTGCGCCTTTGTGGGACAGGTGAATAGTGCGGATCCTGTTTCAGTCTAAAGACTGAAACAGGATCCGCACTTTTCACCGTTCCTTTCAGAATCATTTGATTCATCAGCTAGGAATGGCGATTGCTTCACCAGACCAATCGAAGGCTAGGCCAAAGTAACTCGATGTTTCCAAGAGGTGTGTGGCCCAACTTTTGAAAGAACCGCTAAGTGGAGAACTATTTGGTATTTTTCTGAAGCACTTTTCACCGTAATTGTCAGAAGGTTGGTCTCTGCATCCTTAAGCATACCAGAGTCTTCAGAGACGAAACAGGCTGAGGGCCAGTAATCTTGGCATTTCCAATAGTTGGTCCTAGAGACTACCAAGAAAGTGTTCTTTTAAGTATTATTCCGTTGTGGTTTCAGCATTATTTTCAGAACCCGAGCAGGGTTCTCGCATTAGCATAAGAATCCTGCCTGGTAGTTGAGATTTCTGGGTGGGGTGTACGTGGAGGACTTCTGTCAGCCTTGCCTTTGATTTGTTTACCTCCAGAGTTGGAAAGTGCATATTTGTGTGAGATGGGAAAAGTGTGGATCGTGCTTCAGATTTCATCCTGACACTTTGAAATGACCAGTGTGTTGGTAATTATTTGCATTTCCATGGCATTTGGCACAGAAATAGTCATGAGGTCGGTCTCTGCATCCTGAAGCCTATGATGCTTTTTGCAGAGAAACCTCTGCTGAGGCCCAGGTAACTTGCTATTTCCCATAGCTGGCACAGGAGCCTTGGAAGATAGGATTGTTTTCAGTATTATTTCACCATCCTTTCACCACTGTTTCAAGAACGGGAGCCCTTTTCAACCGTTAGTGGAAGAATCCTTCTTTGGAGATGAGGTATTTTTCTGGGGTGGCAAGTGCAGGGCCTCTGTCAGTCCTGGGTTTGTTGGACTAGCGCCAGACATGAGAAGTGCGCCTTTGTGGGACAGGTGAATAGTGCGGATCCTGTTTCAGTCTAAAGACTGAAACAGGATCCGCACTTTTCACCGTTCCTTTCAGAATCATTTGATTCATCAGCTAGGAATGGCGATTGCTTCACCAGACCAATCGAAGGCTAGGCCAAAGTAACTCGATGTTTCCAAGTGGTGTGTGGCCCAACTATTGAAAGAACCGCTAAGAGGAGAACTATATGGTATTTTTCCGAAGCACTTTTCACCGTAATTGTCATAAGGTTGGTCTCTGCATCCTTGAGCATACCAGAGTCTTCACAGACGAAACAGGCTGATGCTCAGTAATCTTGGCATTTCCAATAGTTGGTCCTAGAGACTACCAAGAAGGTGTTCTTTTAAGTATTATTCTGTTGTGGTTTCAGCATTATTTTCAGAACCCGAGCAGGGTTCTCGCATTAGTATAAGAATCCTGCCTGGTAGTTGAGATTTCTGGGTGGGGTGTACGTGGAGGACTTCTGTCAGCCCTGCCTTTGATTTGTTTACCTCCAGAGTTGGAAAGTGCATATTTGCGTGAGATGGGAAAAGTGTGGATCGTGCTTCAGATTTCATCCTGACACTTTGAAATGACCTGTGTGTTGGTAATTATTTGCATTTCCATGGCGTTTGGCACAGAAATAGTCATGAGGTCGGTCTCTGCATCCTGAAGCCTATGATGCTTTTTGCAGAGAAACCTCTGCTGAGGCCCAGGTAACTTGCTATTTCCCATAGCTGGCACAGGAGCCTTGGAAGATAGGATTGTTTTCAGTATTATTTCACCATCCTTTCACCACTGTTTCAAGAACGGGAGCCCTTTTCAACCGTTAGTGGAAGAATCCTTCTTTGGAGATGAGATATTTTTCTGGGGTGGCAAGTGCAGGGCCTCTGTCAGTCCTGGGTTTGTTGGACTAGCGCCAGACATGAGAAGTGCGCCTTTGTGGGACAGGTGAATAGTGCGGATCCTGTTTCAGTCTAAAGACTGAAACAGGATCCGCACTTTTCACTGTTCCTTTCAGAATCATTTGATTCATCAGCTAGGAATAGCGATTGCTTCACCAGACCAACCGAAGGCTAGGCCAAAGTTACTCGATGTTTCCAAGTTGTGTGTGGCCCAACTATTGAAAGAACCTCTAAGTGGAGAACTATTTGGTATTTTTCCGAAGCACTTTTCACCGTAATTGTCAGAAGGTTGGTCTCTGCATCCTTGATCATACCAGAGTCTTCACAGACGAAACAGGCTGAGGCCCAGTAATCTTGGCATTTCCAATAGTTGGTCCTAGAGACTACCAAGAAAGTGTTCTTTTAAGTATTATTCCGTTGTGGTCTCAGCATTATTTTCAGAACCCGAGCAGGGTTCTCGCATTAGCATAAGAATCCTGCCTGGTAGTTGAGATTTCTGGTGGGGTGTACGCGGAGGACTTCTGTCAGCCCTGCCTTTGATTTGTTTACCTCCAGAGTTGGAAAGTGCATATTTGCGTGAGATGGGAAAAGTGTTGATCGTGCTTCAGATTTCATCCTGACACTTTGAAATGACCAGTGTGTTGGTAATTATTTGCATTTCCATGGCGTTTGGCACAGAAATAGTCATGAGGCCGGTCTCTGCATCCTGAAGCCTGTGATGCTTTTTGCAGAGAAACCTCTGCTGAGGCCCAGGTAACTTGCTATTTCCCATAGCTGGCACAGGAGCCTTGGAAGATAGGATTGTTTTCAGCATTATTTCACCATCCTTTCACCACTGTTTCAAGAACGGGAGCCCTTTTCAACCGTTAGTGGAAGAATCCTTCTTTGGAGATGAGGTATTTTTCTGGGGTGGCAAGTGCAGGGCCTCTGTCAGTCCTGGGTTTGTTGGACTAGCGCCAGACATGAGAAGTGCGCCTTTGTGGGACAGGTGAATAGTGCGGATCCTGTTTCAGTCTAAAGACTGAAACAGGATCCGCACTTTTCACCATTCCTTTCAGAATCATTTGATTCATCAGCTAGGAATGGCGATTGCTTCACCAGACCAATCGAAGGCTAGGCCAAAGTAACTCGATGTTTCCAAGTGGTGTGTGGCCCAACTATTGAAAGAACCGCTAAGAGGAGATCTATTTGGTATTTTTCCGAAGCACTTTTCACCGTAATTGTCATAAGGTTGGTCTCTGCATCCTTGAGCATACCAGAGTCTTCACAGACGAAACAGGCTGAGGCCCAGTAATCTTGGCATTTCCAATAGTTGGTCCTAGAGATTACCAAGAAAGTGTTCTTTTAAGTATTATTCTGTTGTGGTTTCAGCATTATTTTCAGAACCCGAGCAGGGTTCTCGCATTAGCAAAAGAATCCTGCCTGGTAGTTGAGATTTCTGGGTGGGGTGTAAGTGCTGGGCTTCTGTCAGCCCTGCCTTTGATTTGTTTACTTCCAGAGTTGGAAAGTGCATATATGCGTGAGATGGGAAAAGTGTGGATCGTGCTTCAGATTTCATCCTGACACTTTGAAATGACCAGTGTGTTGGTAATTATTTGCATTTCCATGGCGTTTGGCACAGAAATAGTCATGAGGGCGGTCTCTGCATCCTGAAGCCTATGATGCTTTTTGCAGAGAAACCTCTGCTGAGGCCCAGGTAACTTGCTATTTCCCATAGCTGGCACAGGTGCCTTGGAAGATAGGATTGTTTTCAGCATTATTTCACCATCCTTTCACCACTGTTTCAAGAACGGGAGCCCTTTTCAACCGTTAGTGGAAGAATCCTTCTTTGGAGATGAGATATTTTTCTGGGGTGGCAAGTGCAGGGCCTCTGTCAGTCCTGGGTTTGTTGGACTAGCGCCAGACATGAGAAGTGCGCCTTTGTGGGACAGGTGAATAGTGCGGATCCTGTTTCAGTCTAAAGACTGAAACAGGATCCGCACTTTTCACCGTTCCTTTCAGAATCATTTGATTCATCAGCTAGGAATGGCGATTGCTTCACCAGACCAATCGAAGGCTAGGCCAAAGTAACTCGATGTTTCCAAGTGGTGTGTGGCCCAACTATTGAAAGAACCGCTAAGAGGAGAACTATATGGTATTTTTCCGAAGCACTTTTCACCGTAATTGTCATAAGGTTGGTCTCTGCATCCTTGAGCATACCAGAGTCTTCACAGACGAAACAGGCTGATGCCCAGTAATCTTGGCATTTCCAATAGTTGGTCCTAGAGACTACCAAGAAGGCGTTCTTTTAAGTATTATTCTGTTGTGGTTTCAGCATTATTTTCAGAACCCGAGCAGGGTTCTCGCATTAGCATAAGAATCCTGCCTGGTAGTTGAGATTTCTGGGTGGGGTGTACGTGGAGGACTTCTGTCAGCCCTGCCTTTGATTTGTTTACCTCCAGTTTTGGAAAGTGCATATTTGCGTGAGATGGGAAAAGTGTGGATCGTGCTTCAGATTTCATCCTGACACTTTGAAATGACCTGTGTGTTGGTAATTATTTGCATTTCCATGGCGTTTGGCACAGAAATAGTCATGAGGTCGGTCTCTGCATCCTGAAGCCTATGATGCTTTTTGCAGAGAAACCTCTGCTGAGGCCCAGGTAACTTGCTATTTCCCATAGCTGGCACAGGAGCCTTGGAAGATAGGATTGTTTTCAGCATTATTTCACCATCCTTTCACCACTGTTTCAAGAACGGGAGCACTTTTCAACCGTTAGTGGAAGAATCCTTCTTTGGAGATGAGATATTTTTCTGGGGTGGCAAGTGCAGGGCCTCTGTCAGTCCTGGGTTTGTTGGACTAGCGCCAGACATGAGAAGTGCGCCTTTGTGGGACAGGTGAATAGTGCGGATCCTGTTTCAGTCTAAGGACTGAAACAGGATCCGCACTTTTGACCGTTCCTTTCAGAATCATTTGATTCATCAGCTAGGAATGGCGATTGCTTCACCAGAACAATCGAAGGCTAGGCCAAAGTAACTCGATGTTTCCAAGAGGTGTGTGGCCCAACTATTGAAAGAACCGCTAAGTGGAGAACTATTTGGTATTTTTCCGAAGCACTTTTCACCGTAATTGTCATAAGGTTGGTCTCTGCATCCTTAAGCATACCAGAGTCTTCACAGACGAAACAGGCTGAGGCCCAGTAATCTTGGCATTTCCAATAGTTGGTCCTAGAGACTACCAAGAAAGTGTTCTTTTAAGTATTATTCCGTTGTGGTTTCAGCATTATTTTCAGAACCCGAGCAGGGTTCTCGCATTAGCATAAGAATCCTGCCTGGTAGTTGAGATTTCTGGGTGGGGTGTAAGTGAGGGGCTTCTGTCAGCCCTGCCTTTGATTTGTTTACCTCCAGAGTTGGAAAGTGCATATTTGCGTGAGATGGGAAAAGTGTGGATCGTGCTTCAGATTTCATCCTGACACTTTGAAATGACCAGTGTGTTGGTAATTATTTGCATTTCCATGGCGTTTGGCACAGAAATAGTCATGAGGTCGGTCTCTGCATCCTGAAGCCTATGATGCTTTTTGCAGAGAAACCTCTGCTGAGGCCCAGGTAACTTGCTATTTCCCATAGCTGGCACAGGAGCCTTGGAAGATAGGATTGTTTTCAGTATTATTTCACCATCCTTTCACCACTGTTTCAAGAACGGGAGCCCTTTTCAACCGTTAGTGGAAGAATCCTTCTTTGGAGATGAGGTATTTTTCTGGGGTGGCAAGTGCAGGGCCTCTGTCAGTCCTGGGTTTGTTGGACTAGCGCCAGACATGAGAAGTGCGCCTTTGTGGGACAGGTGAATAGTGCGGATCCTGTTTCAGTCTAAAGACTGAAACAGGATCCGCACTTTTCACCGTTCCTTTCAGAGTCATTTGATTCATCAGCTAGGAATGGCGATTGCTTCACCAGACCAATCGAAGGCTAGGCCAAAGTAACTCGATGTTTCCAAGTGGTGTGTGGCCCAACTATTGAAAGAACCGCTAAGAGGAGAACTATATGGTATTTTTCCGAAGCACTTTTCACCGTAATTGTCATAAGGTTGGTCTCTGCATCCTTGAGCATACCAGAGTCTTCACAGACGAAACAGGCTGATGCCCAGTAATCTTGGCATTTCCAATAGTTGGTCCTAGAGACTACCAAGAAGGCGTTCTTTTAAGTATTATTCTGTTGTGGTTTCAGCATTATTTTCAGAACCCGAGCAGGGTTCTCGCATTAGCATAAGAATCCTGCCTGGTAGTTGAGATTTCTGGGTGGGGTGTACGTGGAGGACTTCTGTCAGCCCTGCCTTTGATTTGTTTACCTCCAGAGTTGGAAAGTGCATATTTGCGTGAGATGGGAAAAGTGTGGATCGTGCTTCAGATTTCATCCTGACACTTTGAAATGACCTGTGTGTTGGTAATTATTTGCATTTCCATGGCGTTTGGCACAGAAATAGTCATGAGGTCGGTCTCTGCATCCTGAAGCCTATGATGCTTTTTGCAGAGAAACCTCTGCTGAGGCCCAGGTAACTTGCTATTTCCCATAGCTGGCACAGGAGCCTTGGAAGATAGGATTGTTTTCAGTATTATTTCACCATCCTTTCACCACTGTTTCAAGAACGGGAGCCCTTTTCAACCGTTAGTGGAAGAATCCTTCTTTGGAGATGAGATATTTTTCTGGGGTGGCAAGTGCAGGGCCTCTGTCAGTCCTGGGTTTGTTGGACTAGCGCCAGACATGAGAAGTGCGCCTTTGTGGGACAGGTGAATAGTGCGGATCCTGTTTCAGTCTAAAGACTGAAACAGGATCCGCACTTTTCACTGTTCCTTTCAGAATCATTTGATTCATCAGCTAGGAATAGCGATTGCTTCACCAGACCAACCGAAGGCTAGGCCAAAGTTACTCGATGTTTCCAAGTTGTGTGTGGCCCAACTATTGAAAGAACCTCTAAGTGGAGAACTATTTGGTATTTTTCCGAAGCACTTTTCACCGTAATTGTCAGAAGGTTGGTCTCTGCATCCTTGATCATACCAGAGTCTTCACAGACGAAACAGGCTGAGGCCCAGTAATCTTGGCATTTCCAATAGTTGGTCCTAGAGACTACCAAGAAAGTGTTCTTTTAAGTATTATTCCGTTGTGGTCTCAGCATTATTTTCAGAACCCGAGCAGGGTTCTCGCATTAGCATAAGAATCCTGCCTGGTAGTTGAGATTTCTGGGTGGGGTGTACGTGGAGGACTTCTGTCAGCCCTGCCTTTGATTTGTTTACCTCCAGAGTTGGAAAGTGCATATTTGCGTGAGATGGGAAAAGTGTTGATCGTGCTTCAGATTTCATCCTGACACTTTGAAATGACCAGTGTGTTGGTAATTATTTGCATTTCCATGGCCTTTGGCACAGAAATAGTCATGAGGCCGGTCTCTGCATCCTGAAGCCTGTGATGCTTTTTGCAGAGAAACCTCTGCTGAGGCCCAGGTAACTTGCTATTTCCCATAGCTGGCACAGGAGCCTTGGAAGATAGGATTGTTTTCAGCATTATTTCACCATCCTTTCACCACTGTTTCAAGAACGGGAGCCCTTTTCAACCGTTAGTGGAAGAATCCTTCTTTGGAGATGAGGTATTTTTCTGGGGTGGCAAGTGCAGGGCCTCTGTCAGTCCTGGGTTTGTTGGACTAGCGCCAGACATGAGAAGTGCGCCTTTGTGGGACAGGTGAATAGTGCGGATCCTGTTTCAGTCTAAAGACTGAAACAGGATCCTCACTTTTCACCATTCCTTTCAGAATCATTTGATTCATCAGCTAGGAATGGCGATTGCTTCACCAGACCAATCGAAGGCTAGGCCAAAGTAACTCGATGTTTCCAAGTGGTGTGTGGCCCAACTATTGAAAGAACCGCTAAGAGGAGATCTATTTGGTATTTTTCCGAAGCACTTTTCACCGTAATTGTCATAAGGTTGGTCTCTGCATCCTTGAGCATACCAGAGTCTTCACAGACGAAACAGGCTGAGGCCCAGTAATCTTGGCATTTCCAATAGTTGGTCCTAGAGACTACCAAGAAAGTGTTCTTTTAAGTATTATTCTGTTGTGGTTTCAGCATTATTTTCAGAACCCGAGCAGGGTTCTCGCATTAGCAAAAGAATCCTGCCTGGTAGTTGAGATTTCTGGGTGGGGTGTAAGTGCTGGGCTTCTGTCAGCCCTGCCTTTGATTTGTTTACTTCCAGAGTTGGAAAGTGCATATATGCGTGAGATGGGAAAAGTGTGGATCGTGCTTCAGATTTCATCCTGACACTTTGAAATGACCAGTGTGTTGGTAATTATTTGCATTTCCATGGCCTTTGGCACAGAAATAGTCATGAGGGCGGTCTCTGCATCCTGAAGCCTATGATGCTTTTTGCAGAGAAACCTCTGCTGAGGCCCAGGTAACTTGCTATTTCCCATAGCTGGCACAGGAGCCTTGGAAGATAGGATTGTTTTCAGCATTATTTCACCATCCTTTCACCACTGTTTCAAGAACGGGAGCCCTTTTCAACCGTTAGTGGAAGAATCCTTCTTTGGAGATGAGATATTTTTCTGGGGTGGCAAGTGCAGGGCCTCTGTCAGTCCTGGGTTTGTTGGACTAGCGCCAGACATGAGAAGTGCGCCTTTGTGGGACAGGTGAATAGTGCGGATCCTGTTTCAGTCTAAAGACTGAAACAGGATCCGCACTTTTCACCGTTCCTTTCAGAATCATTTGATTCATCAGCTAGGAATGGCGATTGCTTCACCAGACCAATCGAAGGCTAGGCCAAAGTAACTCGATGTTTCCAAGTGGTGTGTGGCCCAACTATTGAAAGAACCGCTAAGAGGAGAACTATATGGTATTTTTCCGAAGCACTTTTCACCGTAATTGTCATAAGGTTGGTCTCTGCATCCTTGAGCATACCAGAGTCTTCACAGACGAAACAGGCTGATGCCCAGTAATCTTGGCATTTCCAATAGTTGGTCCTAGAGACTACCAAGAAGGTGTTCTTTTAAGTATTATTCTGTTGTGGTTTCAGCATTATTTTCAGAACCCGAGCAGGGTTCTCGCATTAGCATAAGAATCCTGCCTGGTAGTTGAGATTTCTGGGTGGGGTGTACGTGGAGGACTTCTGTCAGCCCTGCCTTTGATTTGTTTACCTCCAGAGTTGGAAAGTGCATATTTGCGTGAGATGGGAAAAGTGTGGATCGTGCTTCAGATTTCATCCTGACACTTTGAAATGACCAGTGTGTTGGTAATTATTTGCATTTCCATGGCGTTTGGCACAGAAATAGTCATGAGGTCGGTCTCTGCATCCTGAAGCCTATGATGCTTTTTGCAGAGAAACCTCTGCTGAGTCCCAGGTAACTTGCTATTTCCCATAGCTGGCACAGGAGCCTTGGAAGATAGGATTGTTTTCAGCATTATTTCACCATCCTTTCACCACTGTTTCAAGAACGGGAGCCCTTTTCAACCGTTAGTGGAAGAATCCTTCTTTGGAGATGAGATATTTTTCTGGGGTGGCAAGTGCAGGGCCTCTGTCAGTCCTGGGTTTGTTGGACTAGCGCCAGACATGAGAAGTGCGCCTTTGTGGGACAGGTGAATAGTGCGGATCCTGTTTCAGTCTAAGGACTGAAACAGGATCCGCACTTTTCACCGTTCCTTTCAGAATCATTTGATTCATCAGCTAGGAATGGCGATTGCTTCACCAGACCAACCGAAGGCTAGGCCAAAGTAACTCGATGTTTCCAAGAGGTGTGTGGCCCAACTTTTGAAAGAACCGCTAAGTGGAGAACTATTTGGTATTTTTCCGAAGCACTTTTCACCGTAATTGTCAGAAGGTTGGTCTCTGCATCCTTAAGCATACCAGAGTCTTCAGAGACGAAACAGGCTGAGGGCCAGTAATCTTGGCATTTCCAATAGTTGGTCCTAGAGACTACCAAGAAAGTGTTCTTTTAAGTATTATTCCGTTGTGGTTTCAGCATTATTTTCAGAACCCGAGCAGGGTTCTCGCATTAGCATAAGAATCCTGCCTGGTAGTTGAGATGTCTGGGTGGGGTGTACGTGGAGGACTTCTGTCAGCCCTGCCTTTGATTTGTTTACCTCCAGAGTTGGAAAGTGCATATTTGCGTGAGATGGGAAAAGTGTGGATCGTGCTTGAGATTTCATCCTGACACTTTGAAATGACCAGTGTGTTGGTAATTATTTGCATTTCCATGGCGTTTGGCACAGAAATAGTCATGAGGTCGGTCTCTGCATCCTGAAGCCTATGATGCTTTTTGCAGAGAAACCTCTGCTGAGGCCCAGGTAACTTGCTATTTCCCATAGCTGGCACAGGAGCCTTGGAAGATAGGATTGTTTTCAGCATTATTTCACCATCCTTTCACCACTGTTTCAAGAACGGGAGCCCTTTTCAACCGTTAGTGGAAGAATCCTTCTTTGGAGATGAGATATTTTTCTGGGGTGGCAAGTGCACGGCCTCTGTCAGTCCTGGGTTTGTTGGACTAGCGCCAGACATGAGAAGTGCGCCTTTGTGGGACAGGTGAATAGTGCGGATCCTGTTTCAGTCTAAAGACTGAAACAGGATCCGCACTTTTCACCGTTCCTTTCAGAATCATTTGATTCATCAGCTAGGAATGGCGATTGCTTCACCAGAACAATCGAAGGCTAGGCCAAAGTAACTCGATGTTTCCAAGAGGTGTGTGGCCCAACTATTGAAAGAACCGCTAAGTGGAGAACTATTTGGTATTTTTCCGAAGCACTTTTCACCGTAATTGTCATAAGGTTGGTCTCTGCATCCTTAAGCATACCAGAGTCTTCACAGACGAAACAGGCTGAGGCCCAGTAATCTTGGCATTTCCAATAGTTGGTCCTAGAGACTACCAAGAAAGTGTTCTTTTAAGTATTATTCCGTTGTGGTTTCAGCATTATTTTCAGAACCCGAGCAGGGTTCTCGCATTAGCATAAGAATCCTGCCTGGTAGTTGAGATGTCTGGGTGGGGTGTACGTGGAGGACTTCTGTCAGCCCTGCCTTTGATTTGTTTACCTCCAGAGTTGGAAAGTGCATATTTGCGTGAGATGGGAAAAGTGTGGATCGTGCTTGAGATTTCATCCTGACACTTTGAAATGACCAGTGTGTTGGTAATTATTTGCATTTCCATGGCCTTTGGCACAGAAATAGTCATGAGGTCGGTCTCTGCATCCTGAAGCCTATGATGATTTTGCAGAGAAACCTCTGCTGAGGCCCAGGTAACTTGCTATTTCCCATAGCTGGCACAGGAGCCTTGGAAGATAGGATTGTTTTCAGTATTATTTCACAATCCTTTCACCACTGTTTCAAGAACGGGAGCACTTTTAAACCGTTAGTGGAAGAATCATTCTTTGGAGATGAGGTATTTTTCTGGGGTGGCAAGTGCAGGGCCTCTGTCAGTCCTGGGTTTGTTGGACTAGCGCCAGACATGAGAAGTGCGCCTTTGTGGGACAGGTGAATAGTGCGGATCCTGTTTCAGTCTAAAGACTGAAACAGGATCCGCACTTTTCACCGTTCCTTTCAGAATCATTTGATTCATCAGCTAGGAATGGCGATTGCTTCACCAGACCAATCGAAGGCTAGGCAAAGTAACTCGATGTTTCAAAGTGGTGTGTGCCCCAACTATTGAAAGAACCGCTAAGTGGAGAACTATTTGGTATTTTTCCGAAGCACTTTTCACCGTAATTGTCATAAGGTTGGTCTCTGCATCCTTGAGCATACCAGAGTCTTCACAGACGAAACAGGCTGAGGCCCAGTAATCTTGGCATTTCCAATAGTTGGTCCTAGAGACTACCAAGAAAGTGTTCTTTTAAGTATTATTCCGTTGTGGTTTCAGCATTATCTTCAGAACCCGAGCAGGGTTCTCCCATTAGCATAAGAATCCTGGCTGGTAGTTGAGATTTCTGGGTGGGGTGTAAGTGCAGGGCTTCTGTCAGCCCTGCCTTTGATTTGTTTACCTCCAGAGTTGGAAAGTGCATATTTGGGTGAGATGGGAAAAGTGTGGATCATGCTTCAGATTTCATCCTGACACTTTGAAATGACCAGTGTGTTGGTAATTATTTGCATTTCCATGGCGTTTGGCACAGAAATAGTCATGAGGTCGGTCTCTGCATCCTGAAGCCTATGATGCTTTTTGCAGAGAAACCTCTGCTGAGGCCCAGATAACTTGCTATTTCCCATAGCTGGCACAGGAGCGTTGGAAGATAGGATTGTTTTCAGTATTATTTCACCATCCTTTCACCACTGTTTCAAGAACGGGAGCCCTTTTCAACCGTTAGTGGAAGAATCCTTCTTTGGAGATGAGGTATTTTTCTGGGGTGGCAAGTGCAGGGCCTCTGTCAGTCCTGGGTTTGTTGGACTAGCGCCAGACATGAGAAGTGCGCCTTTGTGGGACAGGTGAATAGTGCGGATCCTGTTTCAGTCTAAAGACTGAAACAGGATCCGCACTTTTCAAAGTTCCTTTCAGAATCATTTGATTCATCAGCTAGGAATGGCGATTGCTTCACCAGACCAAACGAAGGCTAGGCCAAAGTAACTCGATGTTTCCAAGTGGTGTGTGGCCCAACTATTGAAAGAACCGCTAAGAGGAGAACTATTTGGTATTTTTCCGAAGCACTTTTCACCGTAATTGTCATAAGGTTGGTCTCTGCATCCTTAAGCATACCGGAGTCTTCACAGACGAAACAGGCTGAGGCCCAGTAATCTTGGCATTTCCAATAGTTGGTCCTAGAGACTACCAAGAAAGTGTTCTTATAAGCATTATTCCTTTGTGGTTTCAGCATTATTTTCAGAACCTGAGCAGGGTTCTCGCATTAGCATAAGAATCCTGCCTGGTAGTTGAGGTTTATGGGTGGGGTGTAAGTGCGGGGCTTCTGTCAGCCCTGCCTTTGATTTGTTTACCTCCAGAGTTGGAAAGTGCATATTTGCGTGAGATGGGAAAAGTGTGGATCGTGCTTGAGATTTCATCCTGACACTTTGAAATGACCAGTGTGTTGGTAATTATTTGCATTTCCATGGCGTTTGGCACAGAAATAGTCATGAGGTCGGTCTCTGCATCCTGAAGCCTATGATGCTTTTTGCAGAGAAACCTCTGCTGAGGCCCAGGTAACTTGCTATTTCCCATAGCTGGCACAGGAGCCTTGGAAGATAGGATGGTTTTCAGTATTATTTCACAATCCTTTCACCACTGTTTCAAGAACGGGAACCCTTTTCAACCGTTAGTGGAAGAATCCTTCTTTGGAGATGAGATATTTTTCTGGGGTGGCAAGTGCAGGGCCTCTGTCAGTCCTGGGTTTGTTGGACTAGCGCCAGACATGAGAAGTGCGCCTTTGTGGGACAGGTGAATAGTGCGGATCCTGTTTCAGTCTAAAGACTGAAACAGGATCCGCACTTTTCACCGTTCCTTTCAGAATCATTTGATTCATCAGCTAGGAATGGCGATTGCTTCACCAGACCAATCGAAGGCTAGGCCAAAGTAACTCGATGTTTCCAAGAGGTGTGTGGCCCAACTATTGAAAGTTCCGCTAAGTGGAGAACTATTTGGTATTTTTCCGAAGTACTTTTCACCGTAATTGTCATAAGGTTGGTCTCTGCATCCTTAAGCATACCAGAGTCTTCACAGACGAAACAGGCTGAGGCCCAGTAATCTTGGCATTTCCAATAGTTGGTCCTAGAGACTACCAAGAAAGTGTTCTTTTAAGTATTATTGCGTTGTGGTTTCAGCATTATTTTCAGAACCCGAGCAGGGTTCTCGCATTAGCATAAGAATCCTGCCTGGTAGTTGAGATGTCTGGGTGGGGTGTACGTGGAGGACTTCTGTCAGCCCTGCCTTTGATTTGTTTACCTCCAGAGTTGGAAAGTGCATATTTGCGTGAGATGGGAAAAGTGTGGATCGTGCTTGAGATTTCATCCTGACACTTTGAAATGACCAGTGTGTTGGTAATTATTTGCATTTCCATGGCGTTTGGCACAGAAATAGTCATGAGGTCGGTCTCTGCATCCTGAAGCCTATGATGCTTTTTGCAGAGAAACCTCTGCTTAGGCCCAGGTAACTTGCTATTTCCCATAGCTGGCACAGGGGCGTTGGAAGATAGGATTGTTTTCAGTATTATTTCACCATCCTTTCACCACGGTTTCAAGAACGGGAGCCCTTTTCAACCGTTAGTGGAAGAATCCTTCTTTGGAAATGAGATATTTTTCTGGGGTGGCAAGTGCAGGGCCTCTGTCAGTCCTGGGTTTGTTGGACTAGCGCCAGACATGAGAAGTGCGCCTTTGTGGGACAGGTGAATAGTGCGGATCCTGTTTCAGTCTAAAGACTGAAACAGGATCCGCACTTTTCACCGTTCCTTTCAGAATCATTTGATTCATCAGCTAGGAATGGCGATTGCTTCACCAGACCAATCGAAGGCTAGGCAAAGTAACTCGATGTTTCAAAGTGGTGTGTGCCCCAACTATTGAAAGAACCGCTAAGTGGAGAACTATTTGGTATTTTTCCGAAGCACTTTTCACCGTAATTGTCATAAGGTTGGTCTCTGCATCCTTGAGCATACCAGAGTCTTCACAGACGAAACAGGCTGAGGCCCAGTAATCTTGGCATTTCCAATAGTTGGTCCTAGAGACTACCAAGAAAGTGTTCTTTTAAGTATTATTCCGTTGTGGTTTCAGCATTATCTTCAGAACCCGAGCAGGGTTCTCCCATTAGCATAAGAATCCTGGCTGGTAGTTGAGATTTCTGGGTGGGGTGTAAGTGCAGGGCTTCTGTCAGCCCTGCCTTTGATTTGTTTACCTCCAGAGTTGGAAAGTGCATATTTGGGTGAGATGGGAAAAGTGTGGATCATGCTTCAGATTTCATCCTGACACTTTGAAATGACCAGTGTGTTGGTAATTATTTGCATTTCCATGGCGTTTGGCACAGAAATAGTCATGAGGTCGGTCTCTGCATCCTGAAGCCTATGATGCTTTTTGCAGAGAAACCTCTGCTGAGGCCCAGATAACTTGCTATTTCCCATAGCTGGCACAGGAGCGTTGGAAGATAGGATTGTTTTCAGTATTATTTCACCATCCTTTCACCACTGTTTCAAGAACGGGAGCCCTTTTCAACCGTTAGTGGAAGAATCCTTCTTTGGAGATGAGGTATTTTTCTGGGGTGGCAAGTGCAGGGCCTCTGTCAGTCCTGGGTTTGTTGGACTAGCGCCAGACATGAGAAGTGCGCCTTTGTGGGACAGGTGAATAGTGCGGATCCTGTTTCAGTCTAAAGACTGAAACAGGATCCGCACTTTTCACCGTTCCTTTCAGAATCATTTGATTCATCAGCTAGGAATGGCGATTGCTTCACCAGACCAATCGAAGGCTAGGCCAAAGTAACTCGATGTTTCCAAGTGGTGTGTGGCCCAACTATTGAAAGAACCGCTAAGAGGAGAACTATTTGGTATTTTTCCGAAGCACTTTTCACCGTAATTGTCATAAGGTTGGTCTCTGCATCCTTGAGCATACCAGAGTCTTCACAGACGAAACAGGCTGAGGCCCAGTAATCTTGGCATTTCCAATAGTTGGTCCTAGAGACTACCAAGAAAGTGTTCTTTTAAGTATTATTCCGTTGTGGTTTCAGCATTATTTTCAGAACCCGAGCAGGGTTCTCGCATTAGCATAAGAATCCTGCCTGGTAGTTGAGATTTCTGGGTGGGGTGTACGTGGAGGACTTCTGTCAGCAATGCCTTTGATTTGTTTACCTCCAGAGTTGGAAAGTGCATATTTGCGTGAGATGGGAAAAGTGTGGATCGTGCTTGAGATTTCATCCTGACACTTTGAAATGACCAGTGTGTTGGTAATTATTTGCATTTCCATGGCGTTTGGCACAGAAATAGTCATGAGGTCGGTCTCTGCATCCTGAAGCCTATGATTCTTTTTGCAGAGAAACCTCTGCTGAGGCCCAGGTAACTTGCTCTTTCCCATAGCTGGCACAGGAGCCTTGGAAGATAGGATTGTTTTCAGTATTATTTCACAATCCTTTCACCACTGTTTCAAGAACAGGAGCACTTTTCAACCGTTAGTGGAAGAATCCTTCTTTGGAGATGAGATATTTTTCTGGGGTGGCAAGTGCAGGGCCTCTGTCAGTCCTGGGTTTGTTGGACTAGCGCCAGACATGAGAAGTGCGCCTTTGTGGGACAGGTGAATAGTGCGGATCCTGTTTCAGTCTAAAGACTGAAACAGGATCCGCACTTTTCAAAGTTCCTTTCAGAATCATTTGATTCATCAGCTAGGAATGGCGATTGCTTCACCAGACCAATCGAAGGCTAGGCCAAAGTAACTCGATGTTTCCAAGTGGTGTGTGGCCCAACTATTGAAAGAACCGCTAAGAGGAGAACTATTTGGTATTTTTCCGAAGCACTTTTCACCGTAATTGTCATAAGGTTGGTCTCTGCATCCTTAAGCATACCGGAGTCTTCACAGACGAAACAGGCTGAGGCCCAGTAATCTTGGCATTTCCAATAGTTGGTCCTAGAGACTACCAAGAAAGTGTTCTTATAAGCATTATTCCTTTGTGGTTTCAGCATTATTTTCAGAACCTGAGCAGGGTTCTCGCATTAGCATAAGAATCCTGCCTGGTAGTTGAGGTTTATGGGTGGGGTGTAAGTGCGGGGCTTCTGTCAGCCCTGCCTTTGATTTGTTTACCTCCAGAGTTGGAAAGTGCATATTTGCGTGAGATGGGAAAAGTGTGGATCGTGCTTCAGATTTCATCCTGACACTTTGAAATGACCAGTGTGTTGGTAATTATTTGCATTTCCATGGCGTTTGGCACAGAAATAGTCATGAGGTCGGTCTCTGCATCCTGAAGCCTATGATGCTTTTTGCAGAGAAACCTCTGCTGAGGCCCAGGTAACTTGCTATTTCCCATAGCTGGCACAGGAGCCTTGGAAGATAGGATGGTTTTCAGTATTATTTCACAATCCTTTCACCACTGTTTCAAGAACGGGAACCCTTTTCAACCGTTAGTGGAAGAATCCTTCTTTGGAGATGAGATATTTTTCTGGGGTGGCAAGTGCAGGGCCTCTGTCAGTCCTGGGTTTGTTGGACTAGCGCCAGACATGAGAAGTGCGCCTTTGTGGGACAGGTGAATAGTGCGGATCCTGTTTCAGTCTAAAGACTGAAACAGGATCCGCACTTTTCACCGTTCCTTTCAGAATCATTTGATTCATCAGCTAGGAATGGCGATTGCTTCACCAGACCAATCGAAGGCTAGGCCAAAGTAACTCGATGTTTCCAAGAGGTGTGTGGCCCAACTATTGAAAGTTCCGCTAAGTGGAGAACTATTTGGTATTTTTCCGAAGTACTTTTCACCGTAATTGTCATAAGGTTGGTCTCTGCATCCTTAAGCATACCAGAGTCTTCACAGACGAAACAGGCTGAGGCCCAGTAATCTTGGCATTTCCAATAGTTGGTCCTAGAGACTACCAAGAAAGTGTTCTTTTAAGTATTATTGCGTTGTGGTTTCAGCATTATTTTCAGAACCCGAGCAGGGTTCTCGCATTAGCATAAGAATCCTGCCTGGTAGTTGAGATGTCTGGGTGGGGTGTACGTGGAGGACTTCTGTCAGCCCTGCCTTTGATTTGTTTACCTCCAGAGTTGGAAAGTGCATATTTGCGTGAGATGGGAAAAGTGTGGATCGTGCTTGAGATTTCATCCTGACACTTTGAAATGACCAGTGTGTTGGTAATTATTTGCATTTCCATGGCGTTTGGCACAGAAATAGTCATGAGGTCGGTCTCTGCATCCTGAAGCCTATGATGCTTTTTGCAGAGAAACCTCTGCTGAGGCCCAGGTAACTTGCTATTTCCCATAGCTGGCACAGGAGCCTTGGAAGATAGGATTGTTTTCAGTATTATTTCACAATCCTTTCACCACTGTTTCAAGAACGGGAGCCCTTTTCAACCGTTAGTGGAAGAATCCTTCTTTGGAGATGAGATATTTTTCTGGGGTGGCAAGTGCAGGGCCTCTGTCAGTCCTGGGTTTGTTGGACTAGCCCCAGACATGAGAAGTGCGCCTTTGTGGGACAGGTGAATAGTGCGGATCCTGTTTCAGTCTAAAGACTGAAACAGGATCCGCACTTTTCACCGTTCCTTTCAGAATCATTTGATTCATCAGCTAGGAATGGCGATTGCTTCACCAGACCAATCGAAGGCTAGGCCAAAGTAACTCGATGTTTCCAAGAGGTGTGTGGCCCAACTATTGAAAGAACCGCTAAGTGGAGAACTATTTGGTATTTTTCCGAAGCACTTTTCACCGTAATTGTCATAAGGTTGGTCTCTGCATCCTTAAGCATACCAGAGTCTTCAGAGACGAAACAGGCTGAGGCCCAGTAATCTTGGCATTTCCAATAGTTGGTTCTAGAGACTACCAAGAAAGTGTTCTTTTAAGTATTATTCCGTTGTGGTTTCAGCATTATTTTCAGAACCCGAGCAGGGTTCTCGCATTAGCATAAGAATCCTGCCTGGTAGTTGAGATTTCTGGGTGGGGTGTAAGTGCGGGGCTTCTGTCAGCCCTGCCTTTGATTTGTTTACCTACAGAGTTGGAAAGTGCATATTTGCGTGAGATGGGAAAAGTGTGGATCGTGCTTCAGATTTCATCCTGACACTTTGAAATGACCAGTGTGTTGGTAATTATTTGCATTTCCATGGCGTTTGGCACAGAAATAGTCATGAGGTCGGTCTCTGCATCCTGAAGCCTATGATGCTTTTTGCAGAGAAACCTCTGCTGAGGCCCAGGTAACTTGCTATTTCCCATAGCTGGCACAGGAGCCTTGGAAGATAGGATTGTTTTCAGTATTATTTCACCATCCTTTCACCACTGTTTCAAGAACGGGAGCCCTTTTCAACCGTTAGTGGAAGAATCCTTCTTTGGAGATGAGGTATTTTTCTGGGGTGGCAAGTGCAGGGCCTCTGTCAGTCCTGGGTTTGTTGGACTAGCGCCAGACATGAGAAGTGCGCCTTTGTGGGACAGGTGAATAGTGCGGATCCTGTTTCAGTCTAAAGACTGAAACAGGATCCGCACTTTTCACTGTTCCTTTCAGAATCATTTGATTCATCAGCTAGGAATGGCGATTGCTTCACCAGACCAACCGAAGGCTAGGCCAAAGTAACTCGATGTTTCCAAGAGGTGTGTGGCCCAACTTTTGAAAGAACCGCTAGGTGGAGAACTATTTGGTATTTTTCCGAAGCACTTTTCACCGTAATTGTCATAAGGTTGGTCTCTGCATCCTTAAGCATACCAGAGTCTTCACAGACGAAACAGGCTGAGGCCCAGTAATCTTGGCATTTCCAATAGTTGGTCCTAGAGTCTACCAAGAAAGTGTTCTTTTAAGTATTATTCTGTTGTGGTTTCAGCATTATTTTAAGAACCCCAGCAGGGTTCTCGCATTAGCATAAGAATCCTGCCTGGTAGTTGAGATTTCTGGGTGGGGTGTAAGTGCTGGGCTTCTGTCAGCCCTGCCTTTGATTTGTTTACCTCCAGAGTTGGAAAGTGCATGTTTGCGTGAGATGGGAAAAGTGTGGATCGTGCTTGAGATTTCATCCTGACACTTTGAAATGACCAGTGTGTTGGTAATTATTTGCATTTCCATGGCCTTTGGCAAAGAAATAGTCATGAGGTCGGTCTCTGCATCCTGAAGCCTATGATGCTTTTTGCAGAGAAACCTCTGCTGAGGCCCAGGTAACTTGCTATTTCCCATAGCTGGCACAGGAGCCTTGGAAGATAGGATTGTTTTCAGTATTATTTCACCATCCTTTCACCACTGTTTCAAGAACGGGAGACCTTTTCAACCGTTAGTGGAAGAATCCTTCTTTGGAGATGAGGTATTTTTCTGGGGTGGCAAGTGCAGGGCCTCTGTCAGTCCTGGGTTTGTTGGACTAGCGCCAGACATGAGAAGTGCGCCTTTGTGGGACAGGTGAATAGTGCGGATCCTGTTTCAGTCTAAAGACTGAAACAGGATCCGCACTTTTCACCGTTCCTTTCAGAATCATTTGATTCATCAGCTAGGAATGGCGATTGCTTCACCAGACCAATCGAAGGCTAGGCCAAAGTAACTCGATGTTTCCAAGAGGTGTGTGGCCCAACTATTGAAAGAACCGCTAAGTGGAGAACTATTTGGTATTTTTCCGAAGCACTTTTCACCGTAATTGTCATAAGGTTGGTCTCTGCATCCTTAAGCATACCAGAGTCTTCACAGACGAAACAGGCTGAGGCCCAGTAATCTTGGCATTTCCAATAGTTGGTCCTAGAGACTACCAAGAAAGTGTTCTTTTAAGTATTATTCCGTTGTGGTTTCAGCATTATTTTCAGAACCTGAGCAGGGTTCTCGCATTAGCATAAGAATCCTGCCTGGTAGTTGAGATTTCTGAGTGGGGTGTACGTGGAGGACTTCTGTCAGCAATGCCTTTGATTTGTTTACCTCCAGAGTTGGAAAGTGCATATTTGCGTGAGATGGGAAAAGTGTGGATCGTGCTTGAGATTTCATCCTGACACTTTGAAATGACCAGTGTGTTGGTAATTATTTGCATTTCCATGGCCTTTGGCAAAGAAATAGTCATGAGGTCGGTCTCTGCATCCTGAAGCCTATGATGCTTTTTGCAGAGAAACCTCTGCTGAGGCCCAGGTAACTTGCTATTTCCCATAGCTGGCACAGGAGCCTTGGAAGATAGGATTGTTTTCAGTATTATTTCACCATCCTTTCACCACTGTTTCAAGAACGGGAGACCTTTTCAACCGTTAGTGGAAGAATCCTTCTTTGGAGATGAGGTATTTTTCTGGGGTGGCAAGTGCAGGGCCTCTGTCAGTCCTGGGTTTGTTGGACTAGCGCCAGACATGAGAAGTGCGCCTTTGCGGGACAGGTGAATAGTGCGGATCCTGTTTCAGTCTAAAGACTGAAACAGGATCCGCACTTTTCACCGTTCCTTTCAGAATCATTTGATTCATCAGCTAGGAATGGCGATTACTTCACCAGACCAATCGAAGGCTAGGCCAAAGTAACTCGATGTTTCCAGGAGGTGTGTGGCCCAACTATTGAAAGAACCGCTAAGTGGAGAACTATTTGGTATATTTCCGAAGCACTTTTCACCGTAATTGTCATAAGGTTGGTCTCTGCATCCTTAAGCATACCAGAGTCTTCACAGACGAAACAGGCTGAGGCCCAGTAATCTTGGCATTTCCAATAGTTGGTCCTAGAGACTACCAAGAAAGTGTTCTTTTAAGTATTATTCCGTTGTGGTTTCAGCATTATTTTCAGAACCTGAGCAGGGTTCTCGCATTAGCATAAGAATCCTGCCTGGTAGTTGAGATTTCTGGGTGGGGTGTACGTGGAGGACTTCTGTCAGCAATGCCTTTGATTTGTTTACCTCCAGAGTTGGAAAGTGCATATTTGCGTGAGATGGGAAAAGTGTGGATCGTGCTTGAGATTTCATCCTGACACTTTGAAATGACCAGTGTGTTGGTAATTATTTGCATTTCCATGGCCTTTGGCAAAGAAATAGTCATGAGGTCGGTCTCTGCATCCTGAAGCCTATGATGCTTTTTGCAGAGAAACCTCTGCTGAGGCCCAGGTAGCTTGCTATTTCCCATAGCTGGCACAGGAGCCTTGGAAGATAGGATTGTTTTCAGTATTATTTCACCATCCTTTCACCACTGTTTCAAGAACGGGAGCCCTTTTCAACCGTTAGTGGAAGAATCCTTCTTTGGAGATGAGGTATTTTTCTGGGGTGGCAAGTGCAGGGCCTCTGTCAGTCCTGGGTTTGTTGGACTAGCGCCAGACATGAGAAGTGCGCCTTTGTGGGACAGGTGAATAGTGCGGATCCTGTTTCAGTCTAAAGACTGAAACAGGATCCGCACTTTTCACCGTTCCTTTCAGAATCATTTGATTCATCAGCTAGGAATGGCGATTGCTTCACCAGACCAATCGAAGGCTAGGCCAAAGTAACTCGATGTTTCCAAGAGGTGTGTGGCCCAACTTTTGAAAGAACCGCTAAGTGGAGAACTATTTGGTATTTTTCCGAAGCACTTTTCACCGTAATTGTCAGAAGGTTGGTCTCTGCATCCTTAAGCATAGCAGAGTCTTCACAGACGAAACAGGCTGAGGCCCAGTAATCTTGGCATTTCCAATAGTTGGTCCTAGAGACTACCAAGAAAGTGTTCTTTTAAGTATTATTCTGTTGTGGTTTCAGCATTATTTTCAGAACCCCAGCAGGGTTCTCGCATTAGCATAAGAATCCTGCCTGGTAGTTGAGATTTCTGGGTGGGGTGTAAGTGCGGGGCTTCTGTCAGCCCTGCCTTTGATTTGTTTACCTCCAGAGTTGGAAAGTGCATATTTGCGTGAGATGGGAAAAGTGTGGATCGTGCTTGAGATTTCATCCTGACACTTTGAAATGACCAGTGTGTTGGTAATTATTTGCATTTCCATGGCATTTGGCACAGAAATAGTCATGAGGTCGGTCTCTGCATCCTGAAGCCTATGATGCTTTATGCAGAGAAACCTCTGCTGAGGCCCAGGTAACTTGCTATTTCCCATAGCTGGCACAGGAGCCTTGGAAGATAGGATTGTTTTCAGTATTATTTCACAATCCTTTCACCACTGTTTCAAGAACGGGAGCCCTTTTCAACCGTTAGTGGAAGAATCCTTCTTTGGAGATGAGATATTTTTCTGGGGTGGCAAGTGCAGGGCCTCTGTCAGTCCTGGGTTTGTTGGACTAGCGCCAGACATGAGAAGTGCGCCTTTGTGGGACAGGTGAATAGTGCGGATCCTGTTTCAGTCTAAAGACTGAAACAGGATCCGCACTTTTCACCGTTCCTTTCAGAATCATTTGATTCATCAGCTAGGAATGGCGATTGCTTCACCAGACCAATCGAAGGCTAGGCCAAAGTAACTCGATGTTTCCAAGAGGTGTGTGGCCCAACTATTGAAAGAACCGCTAAGTGGAGAACTATTTGGTATTTTTCCGAAGCACTTTTCACCGTAATTGTCATAAGGTTGGTCTCTGCATCCTTAAGCATACCAGAGTCTTCACAGACGAAACAGGCTGAGGCCCAGTAATCTTGGCATTTCCAATAGTTGGTCCTAGAGACTACCAAGAAAGTGTTCTTTTAAGTATTATTCCGTTGTGGTTTCAGCATTATTTTCAGAACCCGAGCAGGGTTCTCGCATTAGCATAAGAATCCTGCCTGGTAGTTGAGATTTCTGGGTGGGGTGTATGTGGAGGACTTTTGTCAGCCCTGCCTTTGATTTGTTTACCTCCAGAGTTGGAAAGTGCATATTTGCGTGAGATGGGAAAAGTGTGGATCGTGCTTGAGATTTCATCCTGACACTTTGAAATGACCAGTGTGTTGGTAATTATTTGCATTTCCATGGCGTTTGGCACAGAAATAGTCATGAGGTCGGTCTCTGCATCCTGAAGCCTATGATGCTTTTTGCAGAGAAACCTCTGCTGAGGCCCAGGTAACTTGCTATTTCCCATAGCTGGCACAGGAGCCTTGGAAGATAGGATTGTTTTCAGTATTATTTCACCATCCTTTCACCACTGTTTCAAGAACGGGAGCCCTTTTCAACCGTTAGTGGAAGAATCCTTCTTTGGAGATGAGATATTTTTCTGGGGTGGCAAGTGCAGGGCCTCTGTCAGTCCTGGGTTTGTTGGACTAGCGCCAGACATGAGAAGTGCGCCTTTGTGGGACAGGTGAATAGTGCGGATCCTGTTTCAGTCTAAAGACTGAAACAGGATCCGCACTTTTCACCGTTCCTTTCAGAATCATTTGATTCATCAGCTAGGAATGGCGATTGCTTCACCAGACCAATCGAAGGCTAGGCCAAAGTAACTCGATGTTTCCAAGAGGTGTGTGGCCCAACTATTGAAAGAACCGCTAAGTGGAGAACTATTTGGTATTTTTCCGAAGCACTTTTCACCGTAATTGTCATAAGGTTGGTCTCTGCATCCTTAAGCATACCAGAGTCTTCACAGACGAAACAGGCTGAGGCCCAGTAATCTTGGCATTTCCAATAGTTGGTCCTAGAGACTACCAAGAAAGTGTTCTTTTAAGTATTATTCCGTTGTGGTTTCAGCATTATTTTCAGAACCCGAGCAGGGTTCTCGCATTAGCATAAGAATCCTGCCTGGTAGTTGAGATTTCTGGGTGGGGTGTATGTGGAGGACTTCTGTCAGCCCTGCCTTTGTTTTGTTTACCTCCAGAGTTGGAAAGTGCATATTTGCGTGAGATGGGAAAAGTGTGGATTGTGCTTGAGATTTCATCCTGACACTTTGAAATGACCAGTGTGTTGGTAATTATTTGCATCTCCATGGCGTTTGGCACAGAAATAGTCATGAGGTCGGTCTCTGCATCCTGAAGCCTATGATGCTTTTTGCAGAGAAACCTCTGCTGAGGCCCAGGTAACTTGCTATTTCCCATAGCTGGCACAGGAGCCTTGGAAGATAGGATTGTTTTCAGTATTATTTCACCATCCTTTCACCACTGTTTCAAGAACGGGAGCCCTTTTCAACCGTTAGTGGAAGAATCCTTCTTTGGAGATGAGGTATTTTTCTGGGGTGGCAAGTGCAGGGCCTCTGTGAGTCCTGGGTTTGTTGGACTAGCGCCAGACATGAGAAGTGCGCCTTTGTGGGACAGGTGAATAGTGCGGATCCTGTTTCAGTCTAAAGACTGAAACAGGATCCGCACTTTTCACCGTTCCTTTCACAATCATTTGATTCATCAGCTAGGAATGGCGATTGCTTCACCAGACCAATCGAAGGCTAGGCCAAAGTAACTCGATGTTTCCAAGAGGTGTGTGGCCCAACTTTTGAAAGAACCGCTAAGTGGAGAACTATTTGGTATTTTTCCGAAGCACTTTTCACCGTAATTGTCAGAAGGTTGGTCTCTGCATCCTTAAGCATAGCAGAGTCTTCACAGACGAAACAGGCTGAGGCCCAGTAATCTTGGCATTTCCAATAGTTGGTCCTAGAGACTACCAAGAAAGTGTTCTTTTAAGTATTATTCTGTTGTGGTTTCAGCATTATTTTCAGAACCCCAGCAGGGTTCTCGCATTAGCATAAGAATCCTGCCTGGTAGTTGAGATTTCTGGGTGGGGTGTAAGTGAGGGGCTTCTGTCAGCCCTGCCTTTGATTTGTTTACCTCCAGAGTTGGAAAGTGCATATTTGCGTGAGATGGGAAAAGTGTGGATCGTGCTTGAGATTTCATCCTGACACTTTGAAATGACCAGTGTGTTGGTAATTATTTGCATTTCCATGGCATTTGGCACAGAAATAGTCATGAGGTCGGTCTCTGCATCCTGAAGCCTATGATGCTTTTTGCAGAGAAACCTCTGCTGAGGCCCAGGTAACTTGCTATTTCCCATAGCTGGCACAGGAGCCTTGGAAGATAGGATTGTTTTCAGTATTATTTCACAATCCTTTCACCACTGTTTCAAGAACGGGAGCCCTTTTCAACCGTTAGTGGAAGAATCCTTCTTTTGAGATGAGATATTTTTCTGGGGTGGCAAGTGCAGGGCCTCTGTCAGTCCTGGGTTTGTTGGACTAGCGCCAGACATGAGAAGTGCGCCTTTGTGGGACAGGTGAATAGTGCGGATCCTGTTTCAGTCTAAAGACTGAAACAGGATCCGCACTGTTCACCGTTCCTTTCAGAATCATTTGATTCATCAGCTAGGAATGGCGATTGCTTCACCAGACCAATCGAAGGCTAGGCCAAAGTAACTCGATGTTTCCAAGAGGTGTGTGGCCCAACTATTGAAAGAACCGCTAAGTGGAGAACTATTTGGTATATTTCCGAAGCACTTTTCACCGTAATTGTCATAAGGTTGGTCTCTGCATCCTTAAGCATACCAGAGTCTTCACAGACGAAACAGGCTGAGGCCCAGTAATCTTGGCATTTCCAATAGTTGGTCCTAGAGACTACCAAGAAAGTGTTCATTTAAGTATTATTCTGTTGTGGTTTCAGCATTATTTTCAGAACCCGAGCAGGGTTCTCGCATTAGCATAAGAATCCTGCCTGGTAGTTGAGATTTCTGGGTGGGGTGTAAGTGCGGGGCTTCTGTCAGACCTGCCTTTGATTTGTTTACCTCCAGAGTTGGAAAGTGCATATTTGCGTGGGATGGGAAAAGTGTGGATCGTGCTTCAGATTTCATCCTGACACTTTGAAATGACCAGTGTGTTGGTAATTATTTGCATTTCCATGGCGTTTGGCACAGAAATAGTCATGAGGTCGGTCTCTGCATCCTGAAGCCTATGATGCTTTTTGCAGAGAATCCTCTGCTGAGGCCCAGGTAACTTGCTATTTCCCATAGCTGGCACAGGAGCCTTGGAAGATAGGATTGTTTTCAGTATTATTTCACCATCCTTTCACCACTGTTTCAAGAACGGGAGCCCTTTTCAACCGTTAGTGGAAGAATCCTTCTTTGGAGATGAGATATTTTTCTGGGGTGGCAAGTGCAGGGCCTCTGTCCGTCCTGGGTTTGTTGGACTAGCGCCAGACATGAGAAGTGCGCCTTTGTGGGACAGGTGAATAGTGCGGATCCTGTTTCAGTCTAAAGACTGAAACAGGATCCGCACTTTTCACCGTTCCTTTCAGAATCATTTGATTCATCAGCTAGGAATGGCGATTGCTTCACCAGACCAATCGAAGGCTAGGCCAAAGTAACTCGATGTTTCCAAGAGGTGTGTGGCCCAACTATTGAAAGAACCGCTAAGTGGAGAACTATTTGGTATTTTTCCGAAGCACTTTTCACCGTAATTGTCATAAGGTTGGTCTCTGCATCCTTAAGCATACCAGAGTCTTCACAGACGAAACAGGCTGAGGCCCAGTAATCTTGGCATTTCCAATAGTTGGTCCTAGAGACTACCAAGAAAGTGTTCTTTGAAGTATTATTCCGTTGTGGTTTCAGCATTATTTTCAGAACCCGAGCAGGGTTCTCGCATTAGCATAAGAATCCTGCCTGGTAGTTGAGATTTCTGGGTGGGGTGTACGTGGAGGACTTCTGTCAGCCCTGCCTTTGATTTGTTTACCTCCAGAGTTGGAAAGTGCATATTTGCGTGAGATGGGAAAAGTGTGGATCGTGCTTGAGATTTCATCCTGACACTTTGAAATGACCAGTGTGTTGGTAATTATTTGCATTTCCATGGCGTTTGGCACAGAAATAGTCATGAGGTCGGTCTCTGCATCCTGAAGCCTATGATGCTTTTTGCAGAGAAACCTCTGCTGAGGCCCAGGTAACTTGCTATTTCCCATAGCTGGCACAGGAGCCTTGGAAGATAGGATTGTTTTCAGTATTATTTCACCATCCTTTCACCACTGTTTCAAGAACGGGAGCCCTTTTCAACCGTTAGTGGAAGAATCCTTCTTTGGAGATGAGGTATTTTTCTGGGGTGGCAAGTGCAGGGCCTCTGTCAGTCCTGGGTTTGTTGGACTAGCGCCAGACATGAGAAGTGCGCCTTTGTGGGACAGGTGAATAGTGCGGATCCTGTTTCAGTCTAAAGACTGAAACAGGATCCGCACTTTTCACCGTTTCTTTCAGAATCATTTGATTCATCAGCTAGGAATGGCGATTGCTTCACCAGACCAATCGAAGGCTAGGCCAAAGTAACTCGATGTTTCCAAGAGGTGTGTGGCCCAACTTTTGAAAGAACCGCTAAGTGGAGAACTATTTGGTATTTTTCCGAAGCACTTTTCACCGTAATTGTCAGAAGGTTGGTCTCTGCATCCTTAAGCATAGCAGAGTCTTCACAGACGAAACAGGCTGAGGCCCAGTAATCTTGGCATTGCCAATAGTTGGTCCTAGAGACTACCAAGAAAGTGTTCTTTTAAGTATTATTCCGTTGTGGTTTCAGCATTATTTTCAGAACCCGAGCAGGGTTCTCGCATTAGCATAAGAATCCTGCCTGGTAGTTGAGATTTCTGGGTGGGGTGTACGTGGAGGACTTCTGTCAGCCCTGCCTTTGATTTGTTTACCTCCAGAGTTGGAAAGTGCATATTTGCGTGAGATGGGAAAAGTGTGGATCGTGCTTGAGATTTCATCCTGACACTTTGAAATGACCAGTGTGTTGGTAATTATTTGCATTTCCATGGCCTTTGGCACAGAAATAGTCATGAGGTCGGTCTCTGCATCCTGAAGCCTATGATGCTTTTTGCAGAGAAACCTCTGCTGAGGCCCAGGTAACTTGCTATTTCCCATAGCTGGCACAGGAGCCTTGGAAGATAGGATTGTTTTCAGTATTATTTCACCATCCTTTCACCACTGTTTCAAGAACGGGAGACCTTTTCAACCGTTAGTGGAAGAATCCTTCTTTGGAGATGAGGTATTTTTCTGGGGTGGCAAGTGCAGGGCCTCTGTCAGTCCTGGGTTTGTTGGACTAGCGCCAGACATGAGAAGTGCGCCTTTGCGGGACAGGTGAATAGTGCGGATCCTGTTTCAGTCTAAAGACTGAAACAGGATCCGCACTTTTCACCGTTCCTTTCAGAATCATTTGATTCATCAGCTAGGAATGGCGATTACTTCACCAGACCAATCGAAGGCTAGGCCAAAGTAACTCGATGTTTCCAGGAGGTGTGTGGCCCAACTATTGAAAGAACCGCTAAGTGGAGAACTATTTGGTATATTTCCGAAGCACTTTTCACCGTAATTGTCATAAGGTTGGTCTCTGCATCCTTAAGCATACCAGAGTCTTCACAGACGAAACAGGCTGAGGCCCAGTAATCTTGGCATTTCCAATAGTTGGTCCTAGAGACTACCAAGAAAGTGTTCTTTTAAGTATTATTCCGTTGTGGTTTCAGCATTATTTTCAGAACCTGAGCAGGGTTCTCGCATTAGCATAAGAATCCTGCCTGGTAGTTGAGATTTCTGGGTGGGGTGTACGTGGAGGACTTCTGTCAGCAATGCCTTTGATTTGTTTACCTCCAGAGTTGGAAAGTGCATATTTGCGTGAGATGGGAAAAGTGTGGATCGTGCTTGAGATTTCATCCTGACACTTTGAAATGACCAGTGTGTTGGTAATTATTTGCATTTCCATGGCCTTTGGCAAAGAAATAGTCATGAGGTCGGTCTCTGCATCCTGAAGCCTATGATGCTTTTTGCAGAGAAACCTCTGCTGAGGCCCAGGTAGCTTGCTATTTCCCATAGCTGGCACAGGAGCCTTGGAAGATAGGATTGTTTTCAGTATTATTTCACCATCCTTTCACCACTGTTTCAAGAACGGGAGCCCTTTTCAACCGTTAGTGGAAGAATCCTTCTTTGGAGATGAGGTATTTTTCTGGGGTGGCAAGTGCAGGGCCTCTGTCAGTCCTGGGTTTGTTGGACTAGCGCCAGACATGAGAAGTGCGCCTTTGTGGGACAGGTGAATAGTGCGGATCCTGTTTCAGTCTAAAGACTGAAACAGGATCCGCACTTTTCACCGTTCCTTTCAGAATCATTTGATTCATCAGCTAGGAATGGCGATTGCTTCACCAGACCAATCGAAGGCTAGGCCAAAGTAACTCGATGTTTCCAAGAGGTGTGTGGCCCAACTTTTGAAAGAACCGCTAAGTGGAGAACTATTTGGTATTTTTCCGAAGCACTTTTCACCGTAATTGTCAGAAGGTTGGTCTCTGCATCCTTAAGCATAGCAGAGTCTTCACAGACGAAACAGGCTGAGGCCCAGTAATCTTGGCATTTCCAATAGTTGGTCCTAGAGACTACCAAGAAAGTGTTCTTTTAAGTATTATTCTGTTGTGGTTTCAGCATTATTTTCAGAACCCCAGCAGGGTTCTCGCATTAGCATAAGAATCCTGCCTGGTAGTTGAGATTTCTGGGTGGGGTGTAAGTGCGGGGCTTCTGTCAGCCCTGCCTTTGATTTGTTTACCTCCAGAGTTGGAAAGTGCATATTTGCGTGAGATGGGAAAAGTGTGGATCGTGCTTGAGATTTCATCCTGACACTTTGAAATGACCAGTGTGTTGGTAATTATTTGCATTTCCATGGCATTTGGCACAGAAATAGTCATGAGGTCGGTCTCTGCATCCTGAAGCCTATGATGCTTTATGCAGAGAAACCTCTGCTGAGGCCCAGGTAACTTGCTATTTCCCATAGCTGGCACAGGAGCCTTGGAAGATAGGATTGTTTTCAGTATTATTTCACAATCCTTTCACCACTGTTTCAAGAACGGGAGCCCTTTTCAACCGTTAGTGGAAGAATCCTTCTTTGGAGATGAGATATTTTTCTGGGGTGGCAAGTGCAGGGCCTCTGTCAGTCCTGGGTTTGTTGGACTAGCGCCAGACATGAGAAGTGCGCCTTTGTGGGACAGGTGAATAGTGCGGATCCTGTTTCAGTCTAAAGACTGAAACAGGATCCGCACTTTTCACCGTTCCTTTCAGAATCATTTGATTCATCAGCTAGGAATGGCGATTGCTTCACCAGACCAATCGAAGGCTAGGCCAAAGTAACTCGATGTTTCCAAGAGGTGTGTGGCCCAACTATTGAAAGAACCGCTAAGTGGAGAACTATTTGGTATTTTTCCGAAGCACTTTTCACCGTAATTGTCATAAGGTTGGTCTCTGCATCCTTAAGCATACCAGAGTCTTCACAGACGAAACAGGCTGAGGCCCAGTAATCTTGGCATTTCCAATAGTTGGTCCTAGAGACTACCAAGAAAGTGTTCTTTTAAGTATTATTCCGTTGTGGTTTCAGCATTATTTTCAGAACCCGAGCAGGGTTCTCGCATTAGCATAAGAATCCTGCCTGGTAGTTGAGATTTCTGGGTGGGGTGTATGTGGAGGACTTTTGTCAGCCCTGCCTTTGATTTGTTTACCTCCAGAGTTGGAAAGTGCATATTTGCGTGAGATGGGAAAAGTGTGGATCGTGCTTGAGATTTCATCCTGACACTTTGAAATGACCAGTGTGTTGGTAATTATTTGCATTTCCATGGCGTTTGGCACAGAAATAGTCATGAGGTCGGTCTCTGCATCCTGAAGCCTATGATGCTTTTTGCAGAGAAACCTCTGCTGAGGCCCAGGTAACTTGCTATTTCCCATAGCTGGCACAGGAGCCTTGGAAGATAGGATTGTTTTCAGTATTATTTCACCATCCTTTCACCACTGTTTCAAGAACGGGAGCCCTTTTCAACCGTTAGTGGAAGAATCCTTCTTTGGAGATGAGATATTTTTCTGGGGTGGCAAGTGCAGGGCCTCTGTCAGTCCTGGGTTTGTTGGACTAGCGCCAGACATGAGAAGTGCGCCTTTGTGGGACAGGTGAATAGTGCGGATCCTGTTTCAGTCTAAAGACTGAAACAGGATCCGCACTTTTCACCGTTCCTTTCAGAATCATTTGATTCATCAGCTAGGAATGGCGATTGCTTCACCAGACCAATCGAAGGCTAGGCCAAAGTAACTCGATGTTTCCAAGAGGTGTGTGGCCCAACTATTGAAAGAACCGCTAAGTGGAGAACTATTTGGTATTTTTCCGAAGCACTTTTCACCGTAATTGTCATAAGGTTGGTCTCTGCATCCTTAAGCATACCAGAGTCTTCACAGACGAAACAGGCTGAGGCCCAGTAATCTTGGCATTTCCAATAGTTGGTCCTAGAGACTACCAAGAAAGTGTTCTTTTAAGTATTATTCCGTTGTGGTTTCAGCATTATTTTCAGAACCCGAGCAGGGTTCTCGCATTAGCATAAGAATCCTGCCTGGTAGTTGAGATTTCTGGGTGGGGTGTATGTGGAGGACTTCTGTCAGCCCTGCCTTTGTTTTGTTTACCTCCAGAGTTGGAAAGTGCATATTTGCGTGAGATGGGAAAAGTGTGGATTGTGCTTGAGATTTCATCCTGACACTTTGAAATGACCAGTGTGTTGGTAATTATTTGCATCTCCATGGCGTTTGGCACAGAAATAGTCATGAGGTCGGTCTCTGCATCCTGAAGCCTATGATGCTTTTTGCAGAGAAACCTCTGCTGAGGCCCAGGTAACTTGCTATTTCCCATAGCTGGCACAGGAGCCTTGGAAGATAGGATTGTTTTCAGTATTATTTCACCATCCTTTCACCACTGTTTCAAGAACGGGAGCCCTTTTCAACCGTTAGTGGAAGAATCCTTCTTTGGAGATGAGGTATTTTTCTGGGGTGGCAAGTGCAGGGCCTCTGTGAGTCCTGGGTTTGTTGGACTAGCGCCAGACATGAGAAGTGCGCCTTTGTGGGACAGGTGAATAGTGCGGATCCTGTTTCAGTCTAAAGACTGAAACAGGATCCGCACTTTTCACCGTTCCTTTCACAATCATTTGATTCATCAGCTAGGAATGGCGATTGCTTCACCAGACCAATCGAAGGCTAGGCCAAAGTAACTCGATGTTTCCAAGAGGTGTGTGGCCCAACTTTTGAAAGAACCGCTAAGTGGAGAACTATTTGGTATTTTTCCGAAGCACTTTTCACCGTAATTGTCAGAAGGTTGGTCTCTGCATCCTTAAGCATAGCAGAGTCTTCACAGACGAAACAGGCTGAGGCCCAGTAATCTTGGCATTTCCAATAGTTGGTCCTAGAGACTACCAAGAAAGTGTTCTTTTAAGTATTATTCTGTTGTGGTTTCAGCATTATTTTCAGAACCCCAGCAGGGTTCTCGCATTAGCATAAGAATCCTGCCTGGTAGTTGAGATTTCTGGGTGGGGTGTAAGTGAGGGGCTTCTGTCAGCCCTGCCTTTGATTTGTTTACCTCCAGAGTTGGAAAGTGCATATTTGCGTGAGATGGGAAAAGTGTGGATCGTGCTTGAGATTTCATCCTGACACTTTGAAATGACCAGTGTGTTGGTAATTATTTGCATTTCCATGGCATTTGGCACAGAAATAGTCATGAGGTCGGTCTCTGCATCCTGAAGCCTATGATGCTTTTTGCAGAGAAACCTCTGCTGAGGCCCAGGTAACTTGCTATTTCCCATAGCTGGCACAGGAGCCTTGGAAGATAGGATTGTTTTCAGTATTATTTCACAATCCTTTCACCACTGTTTCAAGAACGGGAGCCCTTTTCAACCGTTAGTGGAAGAATCCTTCTTTTGAGATGAGATATTTTTCTGGGGTGGCAAGTGCAGGGCCTCTGTCAGTCCTGGGTTTGTTGGACTAGCGCCAGACATGAGAAGTGCGCCTTTGTGGGACAGGTGAATAGTGCGGATCCTGTTTCAGCCTAAAGACTGAAACAGGATCCGCACTGTTCACCGTTCCTTTCAGAATCATTTGATTCATCAGCTAGGAATGGCGATTGCTTCACCAGACCAATCGAAGGCTAGGCCAAAGTAACTCGATGTTTCCAAGAGGTGTGTGGCCCAACTATTGAAAGAACCGCTAAGTGGAGAACTATTTGGTATATTTCCGAAGCACTTTTCACCGTAATTGTCATAAGGTTGGTCTCTGCATCCTTAAGCATACCAGAGTCTTCACAGACGAAACAGGCTGAGGCCCAGTAATCTTGGCATTTCCAATAGTTGGTCCTAGAGACTACCAAGAAAGTGTTCATTTAAGTATTATTCTGTTGTGGTTTCAGCATTATTTTCAGAACCCGAGCAGGGTTCTCGCATTAGCATAAGAATCCTGCCTGGTAGTTGAGATTTCTGGGTGGGGTGTAAGTGCGGGGCTTCTGTCAGACCTGCCTTTGATTTGTTTACCTCCAGAGTTGGAAAGTGCATATTTGCGTGGGATGGGAAAAGTGTGGATCGTGCTTCAGATTTCATCCTGACACTTTGAAATGACCAGTGTGTTGGTAATTATTTGCATTTCCATGGCGTTTGGCACAGAAATAGTCATGAGGTCGGTCTCTGCATCCTGAAGCCTATGATGCTTTTTGCAGAGAATCCTCTGCTGAGGCCCAGGTAACTTGCTATTTCCCATAGCTGGCACAGGAGCCTTGGAAGATAGGATTGTTTTCAGTATTATTTCACCATCCTTTCACCACTGTTTCAAGAACGGGAGCCCTTTTCAACCGTTAGTGGAAGAATCCTTCTTTGGAGATGAGATATTTTTCTGGGGTGGCAAGTGCAGGGCCTCTGTCCGTCCTGGGTTTGTTGGACTAGCGCCAGACATGAGAAGTGCGCCTTTGTGGGACAGGTGAATAGTGCGGATCCTGTTTCAGTCTAAAGACTGAAACAGGATCCGCACTTTTCACCGTTCCTTTCAGAATCATTTGATTCATCAGCTAGGAATGGCGATTGCTTCACCAGACCAATCGAAGGCTAGGCCAAAGTAACTCGATGTTTCCAAGAGGTGTGTGGCCCAACTATTGAAAGAACCGCTAAGTGGAGAACTATTTGGTATTTTTCCGAAGCACTTTTCACCGTAATTGTCATAAGGTTGGTCTCTGCATCCTTAAGCATACCAGAGTCTTCACAGACGAAACAGGCTGAGGCCCAGTAATCTTGGCATTTCCAATAGTTGGTCCTAGAGACTACCAAGAAAGTGTTCTTTGAAGTATTATTCCGTTGTGGTTTCAGCATTATTTTCAGAACCCGAGCAGGGTTCTCGCATTAGCATAAGAATCCTGCCTGGTAGTTGAGATTTCTGGGTGGGGTGTACGTGGAGGACTTCTGTCAGCCCTGCCTTTGATTTGTTTACCTCCAGAGTTGGAAAGTGCATATTTGCGTGAGATGGGAAAAGTGTGGATCGTGCTTGAGATTTCATCCTGACACTTTGAAATGACCAGTGTGTTGGTAATTATTTGCATTTCCATGGCGTTTGGCACAGAAATAGTCATGAGGTCGGTCTCTGCATCCTGAAGCCTATGATGCTTTTTGCAGAGAAACCTCTGCTGAGGCCCAGGTAACTTGCTATTTCCCATAGCTGGCACAGGAGCCTTGGAAGATAGGATTGTTTTCAGTATTATTTCACCATCCTTTCACCACTGTTTCAAGAACGGGAGCCCTTTTCAACCGTTAGTGGAAGAATCCTTCTTTGGAGATGAGGTATTTTTCTGGGGTGGCAAGTGCAGGGCCTCTGTCAGTCCTGGGTTTGTTGGACTAGCGCCAGACATGAGAAGTGCGCCTTTGTGGGACAGGTGAATAGTGCGGATCCTGTTTCAGTCTAAAGACTGAAACAGGATCCGCACTTTTCACCGTTTCTTTCAGAATCATTTGATTCATCAGCTAGGAATGGCGATTGCTTCACCAGACCAATCGAAGGCTAGGCCAAAGTAACTCGATGTTTCCAAGAGGTGTGTGGCCCAACTTTTGAAAGAACCGCTAAGTGGAGAACTATTTGGTATTTTTCCGAAGCACTTTTCACCGTAATTGTCAGAAGGTTGGTCTCTGCATCCTTAAGCATAGCAGAGTCTTCACAGACGAAACAGGCTGAGGCCCAGTAATCTTGGCATTGCCAATAGTTGGTCCTAGAGACTACCAAGAAAGTGTTCTTTTAAGTATTATTCCGTTGTGGTTTCAGCATTATTTTCAGAACCCGAGCAGGGTTCTCGCATTAGCATAAGAATCCTGCCTGGTAGTTGAGATTTCTGGGTGGGGTGTACGTGGAGGACTTCTGTCAGCCCTGCCTTTGATTTGTTTACCTCCAGAGTTGGAAAGTGCATATTTGCGTGAGATGGGAAAAGTGTGGATCGTGCTTGAGATTTCATCCTGACACTTTGAAATGACCAGTGTGTTGGTAATTATTTGCATTTCCATGGCCTTTGGCACAGAAATAGTCATGAGGTCGGTCTCTGCATCCTGAAGCCTATGATGCTTTTTGCAGAGAAACCTCTGCTGAGGCCCAGGTAACTTGCTATTTCCCATAGCTGGCACAGGAGCCTTGGAAGATAGGATTGTTTTCAGTATTATTTCACCATCCTTTCACCACTGTTTCAAGAACGGGAGCCCTTTTCAACCGTTAGTGGAAGAATCCTTCTTTGGAGATGAGGTATTTTTCTGGGGTGGCAAGTGCAGGGCCTCTGTCAGTCCTGGGTTTGTTGGACTAGCGCCAGACATGAGTAGTGCGCCTTTGTGGGACAGGTGAATAGTGCGGATCCTGTTTCAGTCTAAAGACTGAAACAGGATCCGCACTTTCACCGTTCCTTTCAGAATCATTTGATTCATCAGCTAGGAATGGCGATTGCTTCACCAGACCAATCGAAGGCTAGGCCAAAGTAACTCGATGTTTCCAAGAGGTGTGTGGCCCAACTTTTGAAAGAACCGCTAAGTGGAGAACTATTTGGTATTTTTCCGAAGCACTTTTCACCGTAATTGTCAGAAGGTTGGTCTCTGCATCCTTAAGCATAGCAGAGTCTTCACAGACGAAACACGCTGAGGCCCAGTAATCTTGGCATTTCCAATAGTTGGTCCTAGAGACTACCAAGAAAGTGTTCTTTTAAGTATTATTCTGTTGTGGTTTCAGCATTATTTTCAGAACCCCAGCAGGGTTCTCGCATTAGCATAAGAATCCTGCCTGGTAGTTGAGATTTCTGGGTGGGGTGTAAGTGCAGGGCTTCTGTCAGCCCTGCCTTTGATTTGTTTACCTCCAGAGTTGGAAAGTGCATATTTGCGTGAGATGGGAAAAGTGTGGATCGTGCTTGAGATTTCATCCTGACACTTTGAAATGACCAGTGTGTTGGTAATTATTTGCATTTCCATGGCGTTTGGCACAGAAATAGTCATGAGGTCGGTCTCTGCATCCTGAAGCCTATGATGCTTTTTGCAGAGAAACCTCTGCTGAGGCCCAGGTAACTTGCTATTTCCCATAGCTGGCACAGGAGCCTTGGAAGATAGGATTGTTTTCAGTATTATTTCACCATCCTTTCACCACTGTTTCAAGAACGGGAGCCCTTTTCAACCGTTAGTGGAAGAATCCTTCTTTGGAGATGAGATATTTTTCTGGGGTGGCAAGTGCAGGGCCTCTGTCCGTCCTGGGTTTGTTGGACTAGCGCCAGACATGAGAAGTGCGCCTTTGTGGGACAGGTGAATAGTGCGGATCCTGTTTCAGTCTAAAGACTGAAACAGGATCCGCACTTTTCACCGTTCCTTTCAGAATGATTTGATTCATCAGCTAGGAATGGCGATTGCTTCACCAGACCAATCGAAGGCTAGGCCAAAGTAACTCGATGTTTCCAAGAGGTGTGTGGCCCAACTATTGAAAGAACCGCTAAGTGGAGAACTATTTGGTATTTTTCCGAAGCACTTTTCACCGTAATTGTCATAAGGTTGGTCTCTGCATCCTTAAGCATACCAGAGTCTTCACAGACGAAACAGGCTGAGGCCCAGTAATCTTGGCATTTCCAATAGTTGGTCCTAGAGACTACCAAGAAAGTGTTCTTTGAAGTATTATTCCGTTGTGGTTTCAGCATTATTTTCAGAACCCGAGCAGGGTTCTCGCATTAGCATAAGAATCCTGCCTGGTAGTTGAGATTTCTGGGTGGGGTGTACGTGGAGGACTTCTGTCAGCCCTGCCTTTGATTTGTTTACCTCCAGAGTTGGAAAGTGCATATTTGCGTGAGATGGGAAAAGTGTGGATCGTGCTTGAGATTTCATCCTGACACTTTGAAATGACCAGTGTGTTGGTAATTATTTGCATTTCCATGGCGTTTGGCACAGAAATTGTCATGAGGTCGGTCTCTGCATCCTGAAGCCTATGATGCTTTTTGCAGAGAAACCTCTGCTGAGGCCCAGGTAACTTGCTATTTCCCATAGCTGGCACAGGAGCCTTGGAAGATAGGATTGTTTTCAGTATTATTTCACCATCCTTTCACCACTGTTTCAAGAACGGGAGCCCTTTTCAACCGTTAGTGGAAGAATCCTTCTTTGGAGATGAGGTATTTTTCTGGGGTGGCAAGTGCAGGGCCTCTGTCAGTCCTGGGTTTGTTGGACTAGCGCCAGACATGAGAAGTGCGCCTTTGTGGGACAGGTGAATAGTGCGGATCCTGTTTCAGTCTAAAGACTGAAACAGGATCCGCACTTTTCACCGTTTCTTTCAGAATCATTTGATTCATCAGCTAGGAATGGCGATTGCTTCACCAGACCAATCGAAGGCTAGGCCAAAGTAACTCGATGTTTCCAAGAGGTGTGTGGCCCAACTTTTGAAAGAACCGCTAAGTGGAGAACTATTTGGTATTTTTCCGAAGCACTTTTCACCGTAATTGTCAGAAGGTTGGTCTCTGCATCCTTAAGCATAGCAGAGTCTTCACAGACGAAACAGGCTGAGGCCCAGTAATCTTGGCATTGCCAATAGTTGGTCCTAGAGACTACCAAGAAAGTGTTCTTTTAAGTATTATTCCGTTGTGGTTTCAGCATTATTTTCAGAACCCGAGCAGGGTTCTCGCATTAGCATAAGAATCCTGCCTGGTAGTTGAGATTTCTGGGTGGGGTGTACGTGGAGGACTTCTGTCAGCCCTGCCTTTGATTTGTTTACCTCCAGAGTTGGAAAGTGCATATTTGCGTGAGATGGGAAAAGTGTGGATCGTGCTTGAGATTTCATCCTGACACTTTGAAATGACCAGTGTGTTGGTAATTATTTGCATTTCCATGGCCTTTGGCACAGAAATAGTCATGAGGTCGGTCTCTGCATCCTGAAGCCTATGATGCTTTTTGCAGAGAAACCTCTGCTGAGGCCCAGGTAACTTGCTATTTCCCATAGCTGGCACAGGAGCCTTGGAAGATACGATTGTTTTCAGTATTCTTTCACCATCCTTTCACCACTGTTTCAAGAACGGGAGCCCTTTTCAACCGTTAGTGGAAGAATCCTTCTTTGGAGATGAGGTATTTTTCTGGGGTGGCAAGTGCAGGGCCTCTGTCAGTCCTGGGTTTGTTGGACTAGCGCCAGACATGAGTAGTGCGCCTTTGTGGGACAGGTGAATAGTGCGGATCCTGTTTCAGTCTAAAGACTGAAACAGGATCCGCACTTTTCACCGTTCCTTTCACAATCATTTGATTCATCAGCTAGGAATGGCGATTGCTTCACCAGACCAATCGAAGGCTAGGTCAAAGTAACTCGATGTTTCCAAGAGGTGTGTGGCCCAACTTTTGAAAGAACCGCTAAGTGGAGAACTATTTGGTATTTTTCCGAAGCACTTTTCACCGTAATTGTCAGAAGGTTGGTCTCTGCATCCTTAAGCATAGCAGAGTCTTCACAGACGAAACAGGCTGAGGCCCAGTAATCTTGGCATTTCCAATAGTTGGTCCTAGAGACTACCAAGAAAGTGTTCTTTTAAGTATTATTCTGTTGTGGTTTCAGCATTATTTTCAGAACCCCAGCAGGGTTCTCGCATTAGCATAAGAATCCTGCCTGGTAGTTGAGATTTCTGGGTGGGGTGTAAGTGCAGGGCTTCTGTCAGCCCTGCCTTTGATTTGTTTACCTCCAGAGTTGGAAAGTGCATATTTGCGTGAGATGGGAAAAGTGTGGATCGTGCTTGAGATTTCATCCTGACACTTTGAAATGACCAGTGTGTTGGTAATTATTTGCATTTCCATGGCGTTTGGCACAGAAATAGTCATGAGGTCGGTCTCTGCATCCTGAAGCCTATGATGCTTTTTGCAGAGAAACCTCTGCTGAGGCCCAGGTAACTTGCTATTTCCCATAGCTGGCACAGGAGCCTTGGAAGATAGGATTGTTTTCAGTATTATTTCACCATCCTTTCACCACTGTTTCAAGAACGGGAGCCCTTTTCAACCGTTAGTGGAAGAATCCTTCTTTGGAGATGAGATATTTTTCTGGGGTGGCAAGTGCAGGGCCTCTGTCCGTCCTGGGTTTGTTGGACTAGCGCCAGACATGAGAAGTGCGCCTTTGTGGGACAGGTGAATAGTGCGGATCCTGTTTCAGTCTAAAGACTGAAACAGGATCCGCACTTTTCACCGTTCCTTTCAGAATGATTTGATTCATCAGCTAGGAATGGCGATTGCTTCACCAGACCAATCGAAGGCTAGGCCAAAGTAACTCGATGTTTCCAAGAGGTGTGTGGCCCAACTATTGAAAGAACCGCTAAGTGGAGAACTATTTGGTATTTTTCCGAAGCACTTTTCACCGTAATTGTCATAAGGTTGGTCTCTGCATCCTTAAGCATACCAGAGTCTTCACAGACGAAACAGGCTGAGGCCCAGTAATCTTGGCATTGCCAATAGTTGGTCCTAGAGACTACCAAGAAAGTGTTCTTTTAAGTATTATTCCGTTGTGGTTTCAGCATTATTTTCAGAACCCGAGCAGGGTTCTCGCATTAGCATAAGAATCCTGCCTGGTAGTTGAGATTTCTGGGTGGGGTGTACGTGGAGGACTTCTGTCAGCCCTGCCTTTGATTTGTTTACCTCCAGAGTTGGAAAGTGCATATTTGCGTGAGATGGGAAAAGTGTGGATCGTGCTTGAGATTTCATCCTGACACTTTGAAATGACCAGTGTGTTGGTAATTATTTGCATTTCCATGGCCTTTGGCACAGAAATAGTCATGAGGTCGGTCTCTGCATCCTGAAGCCTATGATGCTTTTTGCAGAGAAACCTCTGCTGAGGCCCAGGTAACTTGCTATTTCCCATAGCTGGCACAGGAGCCTTGGAAGATAGGATTGTTTTCAGTATTCTTTCACCATCCTTTCACCACTGTTTCAAGAACGGGAGCCCTTTTCAACCGTTAGTGGAAGAATCCTTCTTTGGAGATGAGGTATTTTTCTGGGGTGGCAAGTGCAGGGCCTCTGTCAGTCCTGGGTTTGTTGGACTAGCGCCAGACATGAGTAGTGCGCCTTTGTGGGACAGGTGAATAGTGCGGATCCTGTTTCAGTCTAAAGACTGAAACAGGATCCGCACTTTTCACCGTTCCTTTCACAATCATTTGATTCATCAGCTAGGAATGGCGATTGCTTCACCAGACCAATCGAAGGCTAGGCCAAAGTAACTCGATGTTTCCAAGAGGTGTGTGGCCCAACTTTTGAAAGAACCGCTAAGTGGAGAACTATTTGGTATTTTTCCGAAGCACTTTTCACCGTAATTGTCAGAAGGTTGGTCTCTGCATCCTTAAGCATAGCAGAGTCTTCACAGACGAAACAGGCTGAGGCCCAGTAATCTTGGCATTTCCAATAGTTGGTCCTAGAGACTACCAAGAAAGTGTTCTTTTAAGTATTATTCCGTTGTGGTTTCAGCATTATTTTCAGAACCCGAGCAGGGTTCTCGCATTAGCATAAATATCCTGCCTGGTAGTTGAGATTTCTGGGTGGGGTGTAAGTGCGGGGCTTCTGTCAGCCCTGCCTTTGATTTGTTTACCTCCAGAGTTGGAAAGTGCATATTTGCGTGGGATGGGAAAAGTGTGGATCGTGCTTCAGATTTCATCCTGACACTTTGAAATGACCAGTGTGTTGGTAATTATTTGCATTTCCATGGCGTTTGGCACAGAAATAGTCATGAGGTCGGTCTCTGCATCCTGAAGCCTATGATGCTTTTTGCAGAGAAACCTCTGCTGAGGCCCAGGTAACTTGCTATTTCCCATAGCTGGCACAGGAGACTTGGAAGATAGGATTGTTTTCAGTATTATTTCACCATCCTTTCACCACTGTTTCAAGAACGGGAGCCCTTTTCAACCGTTAGTGGAAGAATCCTTCTTTGGAGATGAGATATTTTTCTGGGGTGGCAAGTGCAGGGCCTCTGTCAGTCCTGGGTTTGTTGGACTAGCGCCAGACATGAGAAGTGCGCCTTTGTGGGACAGGTGAATAGTGCGGATCCTGTTTCAGTCTAAAGACTGAAACAGGATCCGCACTTTTCACCGTTCCTTTCAGAATGATTTGATTCATCAGCTAGGAATGGCGATTGCTTCACCAGACCAATCGAAGGCTAGGCCAAAGTAACTCGATGTTTCCAAGAGGTGTGTGGCCCAACTATTGAAAGAACCGCTAAGTGGAGAACTATTTGGTATTTTTCCGAAGCACTTTTCACCGTAATTGTCATAAGGTTGGTCTCTGCATCCTTAAGCATAGCAGAGTCTTCACAGACGAAACAGGCTGAGGCCCAGTAATCTTGGCATTTCCAATAGTTGGTCCTAGAGACTACCAAGAAAGTGTTCTTTTAAGTATTATTCCGTTGTGGTTTCAGCATTATTTTCAGAACCCGAGCAGGGTTCTCGCATTAGCATAAGAATCCTGCCTGGTAGTTGAGATTTCTGGGTGGGGTGTACGTGGAGGACTTCTGTCAGCCCTGCCTTTGATTTGTTTACCTCCAGAGTTGGAAAGTGCATATTTGCGTGAGATGGGAAAAGTGTGGATCGTGCTTGAGATTTCATCCTGACACTTTGAAATGACCAGTGTGTTGGTAATTATTTGCATTTCCATGGCGTTTGGCACAGAAATAGTCATGAGGTCGGTCTCTGCATCCTGAAGCCTATGATGCTTTTTGCAGAGAAACCTCTGCTGAGGCCCAGGTAACTTGCTATTTCCCATAGCTGGCACAGGAGCCTTGGAAGATAGGATTGTTTTCAGTATTATTTCACCATCCTTTCACCACTGTTTCAAGAACGGGAGCCCTTTTCAACCGTTAGTGGAAGAATCCTTCTTTGGAGATGAGGTATTTTTCTGGGGTGGCAAGTGCAGGGCCTCTGTCAGTCCTGGGTTTGTTGGACTAGCGCCAGACATGAGAAGTGCGCCTTTGTGGGACAGGTGAATAGTGCGGATCGTGTTTCAGTCTAAAGACTGAAACAGGATCCGCACTTTTCACCGTTCCTTTCAGAATCATTTGATTCATCATCTAGGAATGGCGATTGCTTCACCAGACCAATCGAAGGCTAGGCCAAAGTAACTCGATGTTTCCAAGAGGTGTGTGGCCCAACTTTTGAAAGAACCGCTAAGTGGAGAACTATTTGGTATTTTTCCGAAGCACTTTTCACCGTAATTGTCATAAGGTTGGTCTCTGCATCCTTAAGCATACCAGAGTCTTCACAGACGAAACAGGCTGAGGCCCAGTAATCTTGGCATTTCCAATAGTTGGTCCTAGAGACTACCAAGAAAGTGTTCTTTTAAGTATTATTCCGTTGTGGTTTCAGCATTATTTTCAGAACCCGAGCAGGGTTCTCGCATTAGCATAAGAATCCTGCCTGGTAGTTGAGATTTCTGGGTGGGGTGTACGTGGAGGACTTCTGTCAGCCCTGCCTTTGATTTGTTTACCTCCAGAGTTGGAAAGTGCATATTTGCGTGAGATGGGAAAAGTGTGGATCGTGCTTGAGATTTCATCCTGACACTTTGAAATGCCCAGTGTGTTGGTAATTATTTGCATTTCCATGGCCTTTGGCACAGAAATAGTCATGAGGTCGGTCTCTGCATCCTGAAGCCTATGATGCTTTTTGCAGAGAAACCTCTGCTGAGGCCCAGGTAACTTGCTATTTCCCATAGCTGGCACAGGAGCCTTGGAAGATAGGATTGTTTTCAGTATTATTTCACCATCCTTTCACCACTGTTTCAAGAACGGGAGCCCTTTTCAACCGTTAGTGGAAGAATCCTTCTTTGGAGATGAGGTATTTTTCTGGGGTGGCAAGTGCAGGGCCTCTGTCAGTCCTGGGTTTGCTGGACTAGCGCCAGACATGAGAAGTGCGCCTTTGTGGGACAGGTGAATAGTGCGGATCCTGTTTCAGTCTAAAGACTGAAACAGGATCTGCACTTTTCACCGTTCCTTTCACAATCATTTGATTCATCAGCTAGGAATGGCGATTGCTTCACCAGACCAATCGAAGGCTAGGCCAAAGTAACTCGATGTTTCCAAGAGGTGTGTGGCCCAACTTTTGAAAGAACCGCTAAGTGGAGAACTATTTGGTATTTTTCCGAAGCACTTTTCACCGTAATTGTCAGAAGGTTGGTCTCTGCATCCTTAAGCATACCAGAGTCTTCACAGACGAAACAGGCTGAGGCCCAGTAATCTTGGCATTTCCAATAGTTGGTCCTAGAGACTACCAAGAAAGTGTTCTTTTAAGTATTATTTCGTTTTGGTTTCAGCATTATTTTCAGAACCCGAGCAGGGTTCTCGCATTAGCATAAGAATCCTGCCTGGTAGTTGAGATTTCTGGGTGGGGTGTACGTGGAGGACTTCTGTCAGCCCTGCCTTTGATTTGTTTACCTCCAGAGTTGGAAAGTGCATATTTGCGTGAGATGGGAAAAGTGTGGATCGTGCTTGAGATTTCATCCTGACACTTTGAAATGACCAGTGTGTTGGTAATTATTTGCATTTCCATGGCGTTTGGCACAGAAATAGTCATGAGGTCGGTCTCTGCATCCTGAAGCCTATGATGCTTTTTGCAGAGAAACCTCTGCTGAGGCCCAGGTAACTTGCTATTTCCCATAGCTGGCACAGGAGCCTTGGAAGATAGGATTGTTTTCAGTATTATTTCACCATCCTTTCACCACTGTTTCAAGAACGGGAGCCCTTTTCAACCGTTAGTGGAAGAATCCTTCTTTGGAGATGAGGTATTTTTCTGGGGTGGCAAGTGCAGGGCCTCTGTGAGTCCTGGGTTTGTTGGACTAGCGCCAGACATGAGAAGTGCGCCTTTGTGGGACAGGTGAATAGTGCGGATCCTGTTTCAGTCTAAAGACTGAAACAGGATCCGCACTTTTCACCGTTCCTTTCACAATCATTTGATTCATCAGCTAGGAATGGCGATTGCTTCACCAGACCAATCGAAGGCTAGGCCAAAGTAACTCGATGTTTCCAAGAGGTGTGTGGCCCAACTTTTGAAAGAACCGCTAAGTGGAGAACTATTTGGTATTTTTCCGAAGCACTTTTCACCGTAATTGTCAGAAGGTTGGTCTCTGCATCCTTAAGCATACCAGAGTCTTCACAGACGAAACAGGCTGAGGCCCAGTAATCTTGGCATTTCCAATACTTGGTCCTAGAGACTACCAAGAAAGTGTTCTTTTAAGTATTATTCTGTTGTGGTTTCAGCATTATTTTCAGAACCCCAGCAGGGTTCTCGCATTAGCATAAGAATCCTGCCTGGTAGTTGAGATTTCTGGGTGGGGTGTAAGTGCGGGGCTTCTGTCAGCCCTGCCTTTGATTTGTTTACCTCCAGAGTTGGAAAGTGCATATTTGCGTGAGATGGGAAAAGTGTGGATCGTGCTTCAGATTTCATCCTGAGACTTTGAAATGACCAGTGTGTTGGTAATTATTTGCATTTCCATGGCGTTTGGCACAGAAATAGTCATGAGGTCGGTCTCTGCATCCTGAAGCCTATGATGCTTTTTGCAGAGAAACCTCTGCTGAGGCCCAGGTAACTTGCTATTTCCCATAGCTGGCACAGGAGCCTTGGAAGATAGGATTGTTTTCAGTATTATTTCACAATCCTTTCACCACTGTTTCAAGAACGGGAGCCCTTTTCAACCGTTAGTGGAAGAATCCTTCTTTGGAGATGAGATATTTTTCTGGGGTGGCAAGTGCAGGGCCTCTGTCAGTCCTGGGTTTGTTGGACTAGCGTCAGACATGAGAAGTGCGCCTTTGTGGGACAGGTGAATAGTGCGGATCCTGTTTCAGTCTAAAGACTGAAACAGGATCCGCACTTTTCACCGTTCCTTTCAGAATGATTTGATTCATCAGCTAGGAATGGCGATTGCTTCACCAGACCAATCGAAGGCTAGGCCAAAGTAACTCGATGTTTCCAAGAGGTGTGTGGCCCAACTATTGAAAGAACCGCTAAGTGGAGAACTATTTGGTATTTTTCCGAAGCACTTTTCACCGTAATTGTCATAAGGTTGGTCTCTGCATCCTTAAGCATACCAGAATCTTCACAGACGAAACAGGCTGAGGCCCAGTAATCTTGGCATTTCCAATAGTTGGTCCTAGAGTCTACCAAGAAAGTGTTCTTTTAAGTATTATTCCGTTGTGGTTTCAGCATTATTTTCAGAACCCGAGCAGGGTTCTCGCATTAGCATAAGAATCCTGCCTGGTAGTTGAGATTTCTGGGTGGGGTGTACGTGGAGGACTTCTGTCAGCCCTGCCTTTGATTTGTTTACCTCCAGAGTTGGAAAGTGCATATTTGCGTGAGATGGGAAAAGTGTGGATCGTGCTTGAGATTTCATCCTGACACTTTGAAATGACCAGTGTGTTGGTAATTATTTGCATTTCCATGGCGTTTGGCACAGAAATAGTCATGAGGTCGGTCTCTGCATCCTGAAGCCTATGATGCTTTTTGCAGCGAAACCTCTGCTGAGGCCCAGGTAACTTGCTATTTCCCATAGCTGGCACAGGAGCCTTGGAAGATAGGATTGTTTTCAGTATTATTTCACCATCCTTTCACCACTGTTTCAAGAACGGGAGCCCTTTTCAACCTTTAGTGGAAGAATCCTTCTTTGGAGATGAGGTATTTTTCTGGGGTGGCAAGTGCAGGGCCTCTGTCAGTCCTGGGTTTGTTGGACTAGCGCCAGACATGAGAAGTGCGCCTTTGTGGGACAGGTGAATAGTGCGGATCCTGTTTCAGTCTAAAGACTGAAACAGGATCCGCACTTTTCACCGTTCCTTTCAGAATCATTTGATTCATCAGCTAGGAATGGCGATTGCTTCACCAGACCAACCGAAGGCTAGGCCAAAGTAACTCGATGTTTCCAAGAGGTGTGTGGCCCAACTTTTGAAAGAACCGCTAAGTGGAGAACTATTTGGTGTTTTTCCGAAGCACTTTTTACCGTAATTGTCATAAGGTTGGTCTCTGCATCCTTAAGCATACCAGAGTCTTCACAGACGAAACAGGCTGAGGCCCAGTAATCTTGGCATTTCCAATAGTTGGTCCTAGAGACTACCAAGAAAGTGTTGTTTTAAGTATTATTCCGTTGTGGTTTCAGCATTATTTTCAGAACCCGAGCAGGGTTCTCGCATTAGCATAAGAATCCTGCCTGGTAGTTGAGATTTCTGGGTGGGGTGTACGTGGAGGACTTCTGTCAGCCCTGCCTTTGATTTGTTTACCTCCAGAGTTGGAAAGTGCATATTTGCGTGAGATGGGAAAAGTGTGGATCGTGCTTGAGATTTCATCCTGACACTTTGAAATAACCAGTGTGTTGGTAATTATTTGCATTTCCATGGCGTTTGGCACAGAAATAGTCATGAGGTCGGTCTCTGCATCCTGAAGCCTATGATGCTTTTTGCAGAGAAACCTCTGCTGAGGCCCAGGTAACTTGCTATTTCCCATAGCTGGCAAAGGAGCCTTGGAAGATAGGATTGTTTTCAGTATTATTTCACCATCCTTTCACCACTGTTTCAAGAACGGGAGCCCTTTTCAACCGTTAGTGGAAGAATCCTTCTTTGGAGATGAGGTATTTTTCTGGGGTGGCAAGTGCAGGGCCTCTGTCAGTCCTGGGTTGGTTGGACTAGCGCCAGACATGAGAAGTGCGCCTTTGTGGGACAGGTGAATAGTGCGGATCCTGTTTCAGTCTAAAGACTGAAACAGGATCCGCACTTTTCACCGTTCCTTTCAGAATCATTTGATTCATCAGCTAGGAATGGCGATTGCTTCACCAGACCAATCGAAGGCTAGGCCAAAGTAACTCGATGTTTCCAAGAGGTGTGTGGCCCAACTATTGAAAGAACCGCTAAGTGGAGAACTATTTGGTGTTTTTCCCAAGCACTTTTCACCGTAATTGTCATAAGGTTGGTCTCTGCATCCTTAAGCATACCAGAGTCTTCACAGACGAAACAGGCTGAGGCCCAGTAATCTTGGCATTTCCAATAGTTGGTCCTAGAGACTACCAAGAAAGTGTTCTTTTAAGTATTATTCCGTTGTGGTTTCAGCATTATTTTCAGAACCCTAGCAGGGTTCTCGCATTAGCATAAGAATCCTGCCTGGTAGTTGAGATTTCTGGGTGGGGTGTAAGTGCGGGGCTTCTGTCAGCCCTGCCTTTGATTTGTTTACCTCCAGAGTTGGAAAGTGCATATTTGCGTGAGATGGGAAAAGTGTGGATCGTGCTTCAGATTTCATCCTGACACTTTGAAATGACCAGTGTGTTGGTAATTATTTGCATTTCCATGGCGTTTGGCACAGAAATAGTCATGAGGTCGGTCTCTGCATCCTGAAGCCTATGATGCTTTTTGCAGAGAAACCTCTGCTGAGGCCCAGGTAACTTGCTATTTCCCATAGCTGGCACAGGAGCCTTGGAAGATAGGATTGTTTTCAGTATTATTTCACCATCCTTTCACCACTGTTTCAAGAACGGGAGCCCATTTCAACCGTTAGTGGAAGAATCCTTCTTTGGAGATGAGATATTTTTCTGGGGTGGCAAGTGCAGGGCCTCTGTCAGTCCTGGGTTTGTTGGACTAGCGCCAGACATGAGAAGTGCGCCTTTGTGGGACAGGTGAATAGTGCGGATCCTGTTTCAGTCTAAAGACTGAAACAGGTTCCGCACTTTACACCGTTTCTTTCAGAATCATTTGATTCATCAGCTAGGAATGGCGATTGCTTCACCAGACCAATCGAAGGCTAGGCCAAAGTAACTCGATGTTCCCAAGAGCTGTGTGGCCCAACTATTGAAAGAACCGCTAAGTGGAGAACTATTTGGTGTTTTTCCGAAGCACTTTTCACCGTAATTGTCATAAGGTTGGTCTCTGCATCCTTAAGCATACCAGAGTCTTCACAGACGAAACAGGCTGAGGCCCAGTAATCTTGGCATTTCCAATAGTTGGTCCTAGAGACTACCAAGAAAGTGTTCTTTTAAGTATTATTCCGTTGTGGTTTCAGCATTATTTTCAGAACCCCAGCAGGGTTCTCGCATTAGCATAAGAATCCTGCCTGGTAGTTGAGATTTCTGGGTGGGGTGTACGTGGAGGACTTCTGTCAGCCCTGCCTTTGATTTGTTTACCTCCAGAGTTGGAAAGTGCATATTTGCATGAGATGGGAAAAGTGTGGATCGTGCTTGAGATTTCATCCTGACACTTTGAAATGACCAGTGTGTTGGTAATTATTTGCATTTCCATGGCGTTTGGCACAGAAATAGTCATGAGGTCGGTCTCTGCATCCTGAAGCCTATGATGCTTTCTGCAGAGAAACCTCTGCTGAGGCCCAGGTAACTTGCTATTTCCCATAGCTGGCACAGGAGCCTTGGAAGATAGGATTGTTTTCAGTATTATTTCACCATCCTTTCACCACTGTTTCAAGAACGGGAGCCCTTTTCAACCGTTAGTGGAAGAATCCTTCTTTGCAGATGAGGTATTTTTCTGGGGTGGCAAGTGCAGGGCCTCTGTCAGTCCTGGGTTTGTTGGACTAGCGCCAGACATGAGAAGTGCGCCTTTGTGGGACAGGTGAATAGTGCGGATCCTGTTTCAGTCTAAAGACTGAAACAGGATCCGCACTTTTCACCATTCCTTTCAGAATGATTTGATTCATCAGCTAGGAATGGCGATTGCTTCACCAGACCAATCGAAGGCTAGGCCAAAGTAACTCGATGTTTCCAAGAGGTGTGTGGCCCAACTTTTGAAAGAACCGCTAAGTGGAGAACTATTTGGTATTTTTCCGAAGCAGTTTTCACCGTAATTGTCAGAAGGTTGGTCTCTGCATCCTTAAGCATACCAGAGTCTTTACAGACGAAACAGGCTGAGGCCCAGTAATCTTGGCATTTCCAATACTTGGTCCTAGAGACTACCAAGAAAGTGTTCTTTTAAGTATTATTCTGTTGTGGTTTCAGCATTATTTTCAGAACCCGAGCAGGGTTCTCGCATTAGCATAAGAATCCTGCCTGGTAGTTGAGATTTCTGGGTGGGGTGTAAGTGCGGGGCTTCTGTCAGCACTGCCTTTGATTTGTTTACCTCCAGAGTTGGAAAGTGCATATTTGCGTGAGATGGGAAAAGTGTGGATCGTGCTTCAGATTTCATCCTGACACTTTGAAATGACCAGTGTGTTCGTAATTATTTGCATTTCCATGGCGTTTGGCACAGAAATAGTCATGAGGTCAGTCTCTGCATCCTGAAGCCTATGATGCTTTTTGCAGAGAAACCTCTGCTGAGGCCCAGGTAACTTGCTATTTCCCATAGCTGGCACAGGAGCCTTGGAAGATAGGATTGTTTTCAGTATTATTTCACAATCCTTTCACCACTGTTTCAAGAACGGGAGCCCTTTTCAACCGTTAGTGGAAGAATCCTTCTTTGGAGATGAGATATTTTTCTGGGGTGGCAAGTGCAGGGCCTCTGTCAGTCCTGGGTTTGTTGGACTAGCGCCAGACATGAGAAGTGCGCCTTTGTGGGACAGGTGAATAGTGCGGATCCTGTTTCAGTCTAAAGACTGAAACAGGATCCGCACTTTTCACCGTTCCTTTCAGAATCATTTGATTCATCAGCTAGGAATGGCGATTGCTTCACCAGACCAATCGAAGGCTAGGCCAAAGTAACTGGATGTTTCCAAGAGGTGTGTGGCCCAACTATTGAAAGAACCGCTAAGTGGAGAATTATTTGGTATTTTTCCGAAGCACTTTTCACCGTAATTGTCATAAGGTTGGTCTCTGCATCCTTAAGCATACCAGAGTCTTCACAGACGAAACAGGCTGAGGCCCAGTAATCTTGGCATTTCCAATAGTTGGTCCTAGAGACTACCAAGAAAGTGTTCTTATAAGCATCATTCCTTTGTGGTTTCAGCATTATTTTCAGAACCCGAGCAGGGTTCTCGCATTAGCATAAGAATCCTGCCTGGTAGTTGAGATTTCTGGGTGGGGTGTACGTGGAGGACTTCTGTCAGCCCTGCCTTTGATTTGTTTACCTCCAGAGTTGGAAAGTGCATATTTGCGTGAGATGGGAAAAGTGTGGATCGTGCTTGAGATTTCATCCTGACACTTTGAAATGACCAGTGTGTTGGTAATTATTTGCATTTCCATGGCGTTTGGCACAGAAATAGTCATGAGGTCGGTCTCTGCATCCTGAAGCCTATGATGCTTTTTGCAGAGAAACCTCTGCTGAGGCCCAGGTAACTTGCTATTTCCCATAGCTGGCACAGGAGCCTTGGAAGATAGGATTGTTTTCAGTATTATTTCACCATCCTTTCACCACTGTTTCAAGAACGGGAGCCCTTTTCAACCGTTAGTGGAAGAATCCTTCTTTGGAGATGAGATATTTTTCTGGGGTGGCAAGTGCAGGGCCTCTGTCAGTCCTGGGTTTGTTGGACTAGCGCCAGACATGAGAAGTGCGCCTTTGTGGGACAGGTGAATAGTGCGGATCCTGTTTCAGTCTAAAGACTGAAACAGGATCCGCACTTTTCACCGTTCCTTTCACAATCATTTGATTCATCAGCTAGGAATGGCGATTGCTTCACCAGACCAATCGAAGGCTAGGCCAAAGTAACTCGATGTTTCCAAGAGGTGTGTGGCCCAACTTTTGAAAGAACCGCTAAGTGGAGAACTATTTGGTATTTTTCCGAAGCACTTTTCACCGTAATTGTCAGAAGGTTGGTCTCTGCATCCTTAAGCATACCACAGTCTTCACAGACGAAACAGGCTGAGGCCCAGTAATCTTGGCATTTCCAATAGTTGGTCCTAGAGACTACCAAGACAGTGTTCTTTTAAGTATTATTCTGTTGTGGTTTCAGCACTATTTTCAGAACCTGAGCAGGGTTCTCGCATTAGCATAAGAATCCTGCCTGGTAGTTGAGGTTTCTGGGTGGGGTGTAAGCATGGGGCTTCTGTCAGCCCTGCCTTTGATTTGTTTACCTCCAGAGTTGGAAAGTGCATGTTTGCGTGAGATGGGAAAAGTGTGGATTGTGCTTCAGATTTCAACCTGACACTTTGAAATGACCAGTGTGTTGGTAATTATTTGCCATTTCCATGGCGTTTGGCACAGAAATAGTCATGAGGTCGGTCTCTGCATCCTGAAGCCTATGATGCTTTTTGCAGAGAAACCTCTGCTGAGGCCCAGGTAACTTGCTATTTCCCATAGCTGGCACAGGAGCCTTGGAAGATAGGATTGTTTTCAGTATTATTTCACCATCCTTTCACCACTGTTTCAAGAACGGGAGCCCTTTTCAACCGTTAGTGGAAGAATCCTTCTTTGGAGATGAGATATTTTTCTGGGGTGGCAAGTGCAGGGCCTCTGTCAGTCCTGGGTTTGTTGGACTAGCGCCAGACATGAGAAGTGCGCCTTTGTGGGACAGGTGAATAGTGCGGATCCTGTTTCAGTCTAAAGACTGAAACAGGATCCGCACTTTTCACCGTTCCTTTCAGAATCATTTGATTCATCAGCTAGGAATGGCGATTGCTTCACCAGACCAATCGAAGGCTAGGCCAAAGTAACTCGATGTTTCCAAGAGGTGTGTGGCCCAACTATTGAAAGAACCGCTAAGTGGAGAACTATTTGGTGTTTTTCCGAAGCACTTTTCACCGTAATTGTCATAAGGTTGGTCTCTGCATCCTTAAGCATACCAGAGTCTTCACAGACGAAACAGGCTGAGGCCCAGTAATCTTGGCATTTCCAATAGTTGGTCCTAGAGACTACCAAGAAAGTGTTCTTTTAAGTATTATTCTGTTGTGGTTTCAGCATTATTTTCAGAACCCGAGCAGGGTTCTCGCATTAGCATAAGAATCCTGCCTGGTAGTTGAGATTTCTGGGTGGGGTGTAAGTGCGGGGCTTCTGTCAGCCCTGCCTTTGTTTTGTTTACCTCCAGAGTTGGAAAGTGCATATTTGCGTGAGATGGGAAAAGTGTGGATCGTGCTTGAGATTTCATCCTGACACTTTGAAATGACCAGTGTGTTGGTAATTATTTGCATTTCCATGGCGTTTGGCACAGAAATAGTCATGAGGTCGGTCTCTGCATCCTGAACCCTATGATGCTTTTTGCAGAGAAACCTCTGCTGAGGCCCAGGTAACTTGCTATTTCCCATAGCTGGCACAGGAGCCTTGGAAGATAGGATTGTTTTCAGTATTATTTCACAATCCTTTCACCACTGTTTCAAGAACGGGAGCCCTTTTCAACCGTTAGTGGAAGAATCCTTCTTTGGAGATGAGATATTTTTCTGGGGTGGCAAGTACAGGGCCTCTGTCAGTCCTGGGTTTGTTGGACTAGCGCCAGACATGAGAAGTGCGCCTTTGTGGGACAGGTGAATAGTGCGGATCCTGTTTCAGTCTAAAGACTGAAACAGGTTCCGCACTTTACACCGTTTCTTTCAGAATCATTTGATTCATCAGCTAGGAATGGCGATTGCTTCACCAGACCAATCGAAGGCTAGGCCAAAGTAACTCGATGTTCCCAAGAGGTGTGTGGCCCAACTATTGAAAGAACCGCTAAGTGGAGAACTATTTGGTGTTTTTCCGAAGCACTTTTCACCGTAATTGTCATAAGGTTGGTCTCTGCATCCTTAAGCATACCAGAGTCTTCACAGACGAAACAGGCTGAGGCCCAGTAATCTTGGCATTTCCAATAGTTGGTCCTAGAGACTACCAAGAAAGTGTTCTTTTAAGTATTATTCCGTTGTGGTTTCAGCATTATTTTCAGAACCCCAGCAGGGTTCTCGCATTAGCATAAGAATCCTGCCTGGTAGTTGAGATTTCTGGGTGGGGTGTACGTGGAGGACTTCTGTCAGCCCTGCCTTTGATTTGTTTACCTCCAGAGTTGGAAAGTGCATATTTGCATGAGATGGGAAAAGTGTGGATCGTGCTTGAGATTTCATCCTGACACTTTGAAATGACCAGTGTGTTGGTAATTATTTGCATTTCCATGGCGTTTGGCACAGAAATAGTCATGAGGTCGGTCTCTGCATCCTGAAGCCTATGATGCTTTCTGCAGAGAAACCTCTGCTGAGGCCCAGGTAACTTGCTATTTCCCATAGCTGGCACAGGAGCCTTGGAAGATAGGATTGTTTTCAGTATTATTTCACCATCCTTTCACCACTGTTTCAAGAACGGGAGCCCTTTTCAACCGTTAGTGGAAGAATCCTTCTTTGGAGATGAGGTATTTTTCTGGGGTGGCAAGTGCAGGGCCTCTGTCAGTCCTGGGTTTGTTGGACTAGCGCCAGACATGAGAAGTGCGCCTTTGTGGGACAGGTGAATAGTGCGGATCCTGTTTCAGTCTAAAGACTGAAACAGGATCCGCACTTTTCACCGTTCCTTTCAGAATCATTTGATTCATCAGCTAGAATGGCGATTGCTTCACCAGACCAATCGAAGGCTAGGCCAAAGTAACTCGATGTTTCCAAGAGGTGTGTGGCCCAACTTTTGAAAGAACCGCTAAGTGGAGAACTATTTGGTATTTTTCCGAAGCACTTTTCACCGTAATTGTCATAAGGTTGGTCTCTGCATCCTTAAGCATACCAGAGTCTTCACAGACGAAACAGGCTGAGGCCCAGTAATCTTGGCATTTCCAATAGTTGGTCCTAGAGACTATCAAGAAAGTGTTCTTTTAAGTATTATTCCGTTGTGGTTTCAGCATTATTTTCAGAACCCGAGCAGGGTTCTCGCATTAGCATAAGAATCCTGCCTGGTAGTTGAGATTTCTGGGTGGGGTGTACGTGGAGGACTTCTGTCAGCCCTGCCTTTGATTTGTTTACCTCCAGAGTTGGAAAGTGCATATTTGCGTGAGATGGGAAAAGTGTGGATCGTGCTTGAGATTTCATCCTGACACTTTGAAATGCCCAGTGTGTTGGTAATTATTTGCATTTCCATGGCCTTTGGCACAGAAATAGTCATGAGGTCGGTCTCTGCATCCTGAAGCCTATGATGCTTTTTGCAGAGAAACCTCTGCTGAGGCCCAGGTAACTTGCTATTTCCCATAGCTGGCACAGGAGCCTTGGAAGATAGGATTGTTTTCAGTATTATTTCACCATCCTTTCACCACTGTTTCAAGAACGGGAGCCCTTTTCAACCGTTAGTGGAAGAATCCTTCTTTGGAGATGAGGTATTTTTCTGGGGTGGCAAGTGCAGGGCCTCTGTCAGTCCTGGGTTTGTTGGACTAGCGCCAGACATGAGAAGTGCGCCTTTGTGGGACAGGTGAATAGTGCGGATCCTGTTTCAGTCTAAAGACTGAAACAGGATCTGCACTTTTCACCGTTCCTTTCACAATCATTTGATTCATCAGCTAGGAATGGCGATTGCTTCACCAGACCAATCGAAGGCTAGGCCAAAGTAACTCGATGTTTCCAAGAGGTGTGTGGCCCAACTTTTGAAAGAACCGCTAAGTGGAGAACTATTTGGTATTTTTCCGAAGCACTTTTCACCGTAATTGTCAGAAGGTTGGTCTCTGCATCCTTAAGCATACCAGAGTCTTCACAGACGAAACAGGCTGAGGCCCAGTAATCTTGGCATTTCCAATAGTTGGTCCTAGAGACTACCAAGAAAGTGTTCTTTTAAGTATTATTCCGTTGTGGTTTCAGCATTATTTTCAGAACCCGAGCAGGGTTCTCGCATTAGCATAAGAATCCTGCCTGGTAGTTGAGATTTCTGGGTGGGGTGTACGTGGAGGACTTCTGTCAGCCCTGCCTTTGATTTGTTTACCTCCAGAGTTGGAAAGTGCATATTTGCGTGAGATGGGAAAAGTGTGGATCGTGCTTGAGATTTCATCCTGACACTTTGAAACGACCAGTGTGTTGGTAATTATTTGCATTTCCATGGCGTTTGGCACAGAAATAGTCATGAGGTCGGTCTCTGCATCCTGAAGCCTATGATGCTTTTTGCAGAGAAACCTCTGCTGAGGCCCAGGTAACTTGCTATTTCCCATAGCTGGCACAGGAGCCTTGGAAGATAGGATTGTTTTCAGTATTATTTCACCATCCTTTCACCACTGTTTCAAGAACGGGAGCCCTTTTCAACCGTTAGTGGAAGAATCCTTCTTTGGAGATGAGGTATTTTTCTGGGGTGGCAAGTGCAGGGCCTCTGTCAGTCCTGGGTTTGTTGGACTAGCGCCAGACATGAGAAGTGCGCCTTTGTGGGACAGGTGAATAGTGCGGATCCTGTTTCAGTCTAAAGACTGAAACAGGATCCGCACTTTTCACCGTTCCTTTCAGAATCATTTGATTCATCAGCTAGGAATGGCGATTGCTTCACCAGACCAATCGAAGGCTAGGCCAAAGTAACTCGATGTTTCCAAGAGGTGTGTGGCCCAACTTTTGAAAGAACCGCTAAGTGGAGAACTATTTGGTATTTTTCCGAAGCACTTTTCACCGTAATTGTCAGAAGGTTGGTCTCTGCATCCTTAAGCATACCAGAGTCTTCACAGACGAAACAGGCTGAGGCCCAGTAATCTTGGCATTTCCAATACTTGGTCCTAGAGACTACCAAGAAAGTGTTCATTTAAGTATTATTCTGTTGTGGTTTCAGCATTATTTTCAGAACCCCAGCAGGGTTCTCGCATTAGCATAAGAATCCTGCCTGGTAGTTGAGATTTCTGGGTGGGGTGTAAGTGCGGGGCTTCTGTCAGCCCTGCCTTTGATTTGTTTACCTCCAGAGTTGGAAAGTGCATATTTGCGTGAGATGGGAAAAGTGTGGATCGTGCTTCAGATTTCATCCTGAGACTTTGAAATGACCAGTGTGTTGGTAATTATTTGCATTTCCATGGCGTTTGGCACAGAAATAGTCATGAGGTCGGTCTCTGCATCCTGAAGCCTATGATGCTTTTTGCAGAGAAACCTCTGCTGAGGCCCAGGTAACTTGCTATTTCCCATAGCTGGCACAGGAGCCTTGGAAGATAGGATTGTTTTCAGTATTATTTCACCATCCTTTCACCACTGTTTCAAGAACGGGAGCCCTTTTCAACCGTTAGTGGAAGAATCCTTCTTTGGAGATGAGGTATTTTTCTGGGGTGGCAAGTGCAGGGCCTCTGTCAGTCCTGGGTTTGTTGGACTAGCGCCAGACATGAGAAGTGCGCCTTTGTGGGACAGGTGAATAGTGCGGATCCTGTTTCAGTCTAAAGACTGAAACAGGATCCGCACTTTTCACCGTTCCTTTCAGAATGATTTGATTCATCAGCTAGGAATGGCGATTGCTTCACCAGACCAACCGAAGGCTAGGCCAAAGTAACTCGATGTTTCCAAGAGGTGTGTGGCCCAACTTTTGAAAGAACCGCTAAGTGGAGAACTATTTGGTGTTTTTCCGAAGCACTTTTCACCGTAATTGTCAGAAGGTTGGTCTCTGCATCCTTAAGCATACCAGAGTCTTCACAGACGAAACAGGCTGAGGCCCAGTAATCTTGGCATTTCCAATAGTTGGTCCTAGAGACTACCAAGAAAGTGTTGTTTTAAGTATTATTCCGTTGTGGTTTCAGCATTATTTTCAGAACCCGAGCAGGGTTCTCGCATTAGCATAAGAATCCTGCCTGGTAGTTGAGATTTCTGGGTGGGGTGTACGTGGAGGACTTCTGTCAGCCCTGCCTTTGATTTGTTTACCTCCAGAGTTGGAAAGTGCATATTTGCGTGAGATGGGAAAAGTGTGGATCGTGCTTGAGATTTCATCCTGACACTTTGAAATAACCAGTGTGTTGGTAATTATTTGCATTTCCATGGCGTTTGGCACAGAAATAGTCATGAGGTCGGTCTCTGCATCCTGAAGCCTATGATGCTTTTTGCAGAGAAACCTCTGCTGAGGCCCAGGTAACTTGCTATTTCCCATAGCTGGCAAAGGAGCCTTGGAAGATAGGATTGTTTTCAGTATTATTTCACCATCCTTTCACCACTGTTTCAAGAACGGGAGCCCTTTTCAACCGTTAGTGGAAGAATCCTTCTTTGGAGATGAGGTATTTTTCTGGGGTGGCAAGTGCAGGGCCTCTGTCAGTCCTGGGTTTGTTGGACTAGCGCCAGACATGAGAAGTGCGCCTTTGTGGGACAGGTGAATAGTGCGGATCCTGTTTCAGTCTAAAGACTGAAACAGGATCCGCACTTTTCACCATTCCTTTCAGAATGATTTGATTCATCAGCTAGGAATGGCGATTGCTTCACCAGACCAATCGAAGGCTAGGCCAAAGTAACTCGATGTTTCCAAGAGGTGTGTGGCCGAACTATTGAAAGAACCGCTAAGTGGAGAACTATTTGGTATTTTTCCGAAGCACTTTTCACCGTAATTGTCAGAAGGTTGGTCTCTGCATCCTTAAGCATACCAGAGTCTTCACAGACGAAACAGGCTGAGGCCCAGTAATCTTGGCATTTCCAATAGTTGGTCCTAGAGACTACCAAGAAAGTGTTCTTATAAGCATTATTCCTTTGTGGTTTCAGCATTATTTTCAGAACCCGAGCAGGGTTCTCGCATTAGCATAAGAATCCTGCCTGGTAGTTGAGATTTCTGGGTGGGGTGTACGTGGAGGACTTCTGTCAGCCCTGCCTTTGATTTGTTTACCTCCAGAGTTGGAAAGTGCATATTTGCGTGAGATGGGAAAAGTGTGGATCGTGCTTCAGATTTCATCCTGACACTTTGAAATGACCAGTGTGTTGGTAATTATTTGCATTTCCATGGCGTTTGGCACAGAAATAGTCATGAGGTCGGTCTCTGCATCCTGAAGCCTATGATGCTTTTTGCAGAGAAACCTCTGCTGAGGCCCAGGTAACTTGCTATTTCCCATAGCTGGCACAGGAGCCTTGGAAGATAGGATTGTTTTCAGTATTATTTCACAATCCTTTCACCACTGTTTCAAGAACGGGAGCCCTTTTCAACCGTTAGTGGAAGAATCCTTCTTTGGAGATGAGATATTTTTCTGGGGTGGCAAGTGCAGGGCCTCTGTCAGTCCTGGGTTTGTTGGACTAGCGCCAGACATGAGAAGTGCGCCTTTGTGGGACAGGTGAATAGTGCGGATCCTGTTTCAGTCTAAAGACTGAAACAGGATCCGCACTTTTCACCGTTCCTTTCAGAATGATTTGATTCATCAGCTAGGAATGGCGATTGCTTCACCAGACCAATCGAAGGCTAGGCCAAAGTAACTCGATGTTTCCAAGAGGTGTGTGGCCCAACTATTGAAAGAACCGCTAAGTGGAGAACTATTTGGTATTTTTCCGAAGCACTTTTCACCGTAATTGTCATAAGGTTGGTCTCTGCATCCTTAAGCATAGCAGAGTCTTCACAGACGAAACAGGCTGAGGCCCAGTAATCTTGGCATTTCCAATAGTTGGTCCTAGAGACTACCAAGAAAGTGTTCTTTTAAGTATTATTCCGTTGTGGTTTCAGCATTATTTTCAGAACCCGAGCAGGGTTCTCGCATTAGCATAAGAATCCTGCCTGGTAGTTGAGATTTCTGGGTGGGGTGTACGTGGAGGACTTCTGTCAGCCCTGCCTTTGATTTGTTTACCTCCAGAGTTGGAAAGTGCATATTTGCGTGAGATGGGAAAAGTGTGGATCGTGCTTGAGATTTCATCCTGACACTTTGAAATGACCAGTGTGTTGGTAATTATTTGCATTTCCATGGCGTTTGGCACAGAAATAGTCATGAGGTCTGTCTCTGCATCCTGAAGCCTATGATGCTTTTTGCAGAGAAACCTCTGCTGAGGCCCAGGTAACTTGCTATTTCCCATAGCTGGCACAGGAGCCTTGGAAGATAGGATTGTTTTCAGTATTATTTCACCATCCTTTCACCACTGTTTCAAGAACGGGAGCCCTTTTCAACCGTTAGTGGAAGAATCCTTCTTTGGAGATGAGGTATTTTTCTGGGGTGGCAAGTGCAGGGCCTCTGTCAGTCCTGGGTTTGTTGGACTAGCGCCAGACATGAGAAGTGCGCCTTTGTGGGACAGGTGAATAGTGCGGATCCTGTTTCAGTCTAAAGACTGAAACAGGATCCGCACTTTTCACCGTTCCTTTTAGAATCATTTGATTCATCAGCTAGGAATGGCGATTGCTTCACCAGACCAACCGAAGGCTAGGCCAAAGTAACTCGATGTTTCCAAGAGGTGTGTGGCCAAACTTTTGAAAGAACCGCTAAGTGGAGAACTATTTGGTGTTTTTCCGAAGCACTTTTCACCGTAATTGTCATAAGGTTGGTCTCTGCATCCTTAAGCATACCAGAGTCTTCACAGACGAAACAGGCTGAGGCCCAGTAATCTTGGCATTTCCAATAGTTGGTCCTAGAGACTACCAAGAAAGTGTTCTTTTAAGTATTATTCCGTTGTGGTTTCAGCATTATTTTCAGAACCCGAGCAGGGTTCTCGCATTAGCATAAGAATCCTGCCTGGTACTTGAGATTTCTGGGTGGGGTGTACGTGGAGGACTTCTGTCAGCCCTGCCTTTGATTTGTTTACCTCCAGAGTTGGAAAGTGCATATTTGCGTGAGATGGGAAAAGTGTGGATCGTGCTTGAGATTTCATCCTGACACTTTGAAATAACCAGTGTGTTGGTAATTATTTGCATTTCCATGGCGTTTGGCACAGAAATAGTCATGAGGTCGGTCTCTGCATCCTGAAGCCTATGATGCTTTTTGCAGAGAAACCTCTGCTGAGGCCCAGGTAACTTGCTATTTCCCATAGCTGGCACAGGAGCCTTGGAAGATAGGATTGTTTTCAGTATTATTTCACCATCCTTTCACCACTGTTTCAAGAACGGGAGCCCTTTTCAACCGTTAGTGGAAGAATCCTTCTTTGGAGATGAGGTATTTTTCTGGGGTGGCAAGTGCAGGGCCTCTGTCAGTCCTGGGTTTGTTGGACTAGCGCCAGACATGAGAAGTGCGCCTTTGTGGGACAGGTGAATATTGCGGATCCTGTTTCAGTCTAAAGACTGAAACAGGATCCGCACTTTTCACCGTTCCTTTCAGAATCATTTGATTCATCAGCTAGGAATGGCGATTGCTTCACCAGACCAATCGAAGGCTAGGCCAAAGTAACTCGATGTTTCCAAGAGGTGTGTGGCCCAACTATTGAAAGAACCGCTAAGTGGAGAACTATTTGATGTTTTTCCCAAGCACTTTTCACCGTAATTGTCATAAGGTTGGTCTCTGCATCCTTAAGCATACCAGAGTCTTCACAGACGAAACAGGCTGAGGCCCAGTAATCTTGGCATTTCCAATAGTTGGTCCTAGAGACTACCAAGAAAGTGTTCTTTTAAGTATTATTCCGTTGTGGTTTCAGCATTATTTTCAGAACCCGAGCAGGGTTCTCGCATTAGCATAAGAATCCTGCCTGGTAGTTGAGATTTCTGGGTGGGGTGTAAGTGCGGGGCTTCTGTCAGCCCTGCCTTTGATTTGTTTACCTCCAGAGTTGGAAAGTGCATATTTGCGTGAGATGGGAAAAGTGTGGATCGTGCTTCAGATTTCATCCTGACACTTTGAAATGACCAGTGTGTTCGTAATTATTTGCATTTCCATGGCGTTTGGCACAGAAATAGTCATGAGGTCAGTCTCTGCATCCTGAAGCCTATGATGCTTTTTGCAGAGAAACCTCTGCTGAGGCCCAGGTAACTTGCTATTTCCCATAGCTGGCACAGGAGCCTTGGAAGATAGGATTGTTTTCAGTATTATTTCACAATCCTTTCACCACTGTTTCAAGAACGGGAGCCCTTTTCAACCGTTAGTGGAAGAATCCTTCTTTGGAGATGAGATATTTTTCTGGGGTGGCAAGTGCAGGGCCTCTGTCAGTCCTGGGTTTGTTGGACTAGCGCCAGACATGAGAAGTGCGCCTTTGTGGGACAGGTGAATAGTGCGGATCCTGTTTCAGTCTAAAGACTGAAACAGGATCCGCACTTTTCACCGTTCCTTTCAGAATGATTTGATTCATCAGCTAGGAATGGCGATTGCTTCACCAGACCAATCGAAGGCTAGGCCAAAGTAACTCGATGTTTCCAAGAGGTGTGTGGCCCAACTATTGAAAGAACCGCTAAGTGGAGAATTATTTGGTATTTTTCCGAAGCACTTTTCACCAAATTGTCATAAGGTTGGTCTCTGCATCCTTAAGCATACCAGAGTCTTCACAGACGAAACAGGCTGAGGCCCAGTAATCTTGGCATTTCCAATAGTTGGTCCTAGAGACTACCAAGAAAGTGTTCTTATAAGCATTATTCCTTTGTGGTTTCAGCATTATTTTCAGAACCCGAGCAGGGTTCTCGCATTAGCATAAGAATCCTGCCTGGTAGTTGAGATTTCTGGGTGGGGTGTACGTGGAGGACTTCTGTCAGCCCTGCCTTTGATTTGTTTACCTCCAGAGTTGGAAAGTGCATATTTGCGTGAGATGGGAAAAGTGTGGATCGTGCTTGAGATTTCATCCTGACACTTTGAAATGACCAGTGTGTTGGTAATTATTTGCATTTCCATGGCGTTTGGCACAGAAATAGTCATGAGGTCGGTCTCTGCATCCTGAAGCCTATGATGCTTTTTGCAGAGAAACCTCTGCTGAGGCCCAGGTAACTTGCTATTTCCCATAGCTGGCACAGGAGCCTTGGAAGATAGGATTGTTTTCAGTATTATTTCACCATCCTTTCACCACTGTTTCAAGAACGGGAGCCCTTTTCAACCGTTAGTGGAAGAATCCTTCTTTGGAGATGAGATATTTTTCTGGGGTGGCAAGTGCAGGGCCTCTGTCAGTCCTGGGTTTGTTGGACTAGCGCCAGACATGAGAAGTGCGCCTTTGTGGGACAGGTGAATAGTGCGGATCCTGTTTCACTCTAAAGACTGAAACAGGATCCGCACTTTTCACCGTTCCTTTCAGAATGATTTGATTCATCAGCTAGGAATGGCGATTGCTTCACCAGACCAATCGAAGGCTAGGCCAAAGTAACTCGATGTTTCCAAGAGGTGTGTGGCCCAACTATTGAAAGAACCGCTAAGTGGAGAACTATTTGGTATTTTTCCGAAGCACTTTTCACCGTAATTGTCATAAGGTTGGTCTCTGCATCCTTAAGCATAGCAGAGTCTTCACAGACGAAACAGGCTGAGGCCCAGTAATCTTGGCATTTCCAATAGTTGGTCCTAGAGACTACCAAGAAAGTGTTCTTATAAGCATTATTCCTTTGTGGTTTCAGCATTATTTTCAGAACCCGAGCAGGGTTCTCGCATTAGCATAAGAATCCTGCCTGGTACTTGAGATTTCTGGGTGGGGTGTACGTGGAGGACTTCTGTCAGCCCTGCCTTTGATTTGTTTACCTCCAGAGTTGGAAAGTGCATATTTGCGTGAGATGGGAAAAGTGTGGATCGTGCTTGAGATTTCATCCTGACACTTTGAAATGACCAGTGTGTTGGTAATTATTTGCATTTCCATGGCGTTTGGCACAGAAATAGTCATGAGGTCGGTCTCTGCATCCTGAAGCCTATGATGCTTTTTGCAGAGAAACCTCTGCTGAGGCCCAGGTAACTTGCTATTTCCCATAGCTGGCACAGGAGCCTTGGAAGATAGGATTGTTTTCAGTATTATTTCACCATCCTTTCACCACTGTTTCAAGAACGGGAGCCCTTTTCAAACGTTAGTGGAAGAATCCTTCTTTGGAGATGAGATATTTTTCTGGGGTGGCAAGTGCAGGGCCTCTGTCAGTCCTGGGTTTGTTGGACTAGCGCCAGACATGAGAAGTGCGCCTTTGTGGGACAGGTGAATAGTGCGGATCCTGTTTCAGTCTAAAGACTGAAACAGGATCCGCACTTTTCACCGTTCCTTTCAGAATCATTTGATTCATCAGCTAGGAATGGCGATTGCTTCACCAGACCAATCGAAGGCTAGGCCAAAGTAACTCGATGTTTCCAAGAGGTGTGTGGCCCAACTATTGAAAGAACCGCTAAGTGGAGAACTATTTGGTATTTTTTCGGAGCACTTTTCACCGTAATTGTCATAAGGTTGATCTCTGCATCCTTAAGCATACCAGAGTCTTCACAGACGAAACAGGCTGAGGCCCAGTAATCTTGGCATTTCCAATAGTTGGTCCTAGAGACTACCAAGAAAGTGTTCTTATAAGCATTATTCCTTTGTGGTTTCAGCATTATTTTCAGAACCCGAGCAGGGTTCTCGCATTAGCATAAGAATCCTGCCTGGTACTTGAGATTTCTGGGTGGGGTGTACGTGGAGGACTTCTGTCAGCCCTGCCTTTGATTTGTTTACCTCCAGAGTTGGAAAGTGCATATTTGCGTGAGATGGGAAAAGTGTGGATCGTGCTTGAGATTTCATCCTGACACTTTGAAATGACCAGTGTGTTGGTAATTATTTGCATTTCCATGGCGTTTGGCACAGAAATAGTCATGAGGTCGGTCTCTGCATCCTGAAGCCTATGATGCTTTCTGCAGAGAAACCTCTGCTGAGGCCCAGGTAACTTGCTATTTCCCATAGCTGGCACAGGAGCCTTGGAAGATAGGATTGTTTTCAGTATTATTTCACCATCCTTTCACCACTGTTTCAAGAACGGGAGCCCTTTTCAACCGTTAGTGGAAGAATCCTTCTTTGGAGATGAGGTATTTTTCTGGGGTGGCAAGTGCAGGGCCTCTGTCAGTCCTGGGTTTGTTGGACTAGCGCCAGACATGAGAAGTGCGCCTTTGTGGGACAGGTGAATAGTGCGGATCCTGTTTCAGTCTAAAGACTGAAACAGGATCCGCACTTTTCACCGTTCCTTTCAGAATCATTTGATTCATCAGCTAGGAATGGCGATTGCTTCACCAGACCAATCGAAGGCTAGGCCAAAGTAACTCGATGTTTCCAAGAGGTGTGTGGCCCAACTTTTGAAAGAACCGCTAAGTGGAGAACTATTTGGTATTTTTCCGAAGCACTTTTCACCGTAATTGTCAGAAGGTTGGTCTCTGCATCCTTAAGCATACCAGAGTCTTTACAGACGAAACAGGCTGAGGCCCAGTAATCTTGGCATTTCCAATACTTGGTCCTAGAGACTACCAAGAAAGTGTTCTTTTAAGTATTATTGTGTTGTGGTTTCAGCAGTATTTTCAGAACCCGAGCAGGGTTCTCGCATTAGCATAAGAATCCTGCCTGGTAGTTGAGATTTCTGGGTGGGGTGTAAGTGCCGGGCTTCTGTCAGCCCTGCCTTTGATTTGTTTACCTCCAGAGTTGGAAAGTGCATATTTGCGTGAGATGGGAAAAGTGTGGATCGTGCTTGAGATTTCATCCTGACACTTTGAAATGACCAGCGTGTTCGTAATTATTTGCATTTCCATGGCGTTTGGCACAGAAATAGTCATGAGTCAGTCTCTGCATCCTGAAGCCTATGATGCTTTTTGCAGAGAAACCTCTGCTGAGGCCCAGGTAACTTGCTATTTCCCATAGCTGGCACAGGAGCCTTGGAAGATAGGATTGTTTTCAGTATTATTTCACAATTCTTTCACCACTGTTTCAAGAACGGGAGCCCTTTTCAACCGTTAGTGGAAGAATCCTTCTTTGGAGATGAGATATTTTTCTGGGGTGGCAAGTGCAGGGCCTCTGTCAGTCCTGGGTTTGTTGGACTAGCGCCAGACATGAGAAGTGCGCCTTTGTGGGACAGGTGAATAGTGCGGATCCTGTTTCAGTCTAAAGACTGAAACAGGATCCGCACTTTTCACCGTTCCTTTCAGAATCATTTGATTCATCAGCTAGGAATGGCGATTGCTTCACCAGACCAATCGAAGGCTAGGCCAAAGTAACTCGATGTTTCCAAGAGGTGTGTGGCCCAACTATTGAAAGAACCGCTAAGTGGAGAATTATTTGGTATTTTTCCGAAGCACTTTTCACCGTAATTGTCATAAGGTTGGTCTCTGCATCCTTAAGCATACCAGAGTCTTCACAGACGAAACAGGCTGAGGCCCAATAATCTTGGCATTTCCAATAGTTGGTCCTAGAGACTACCAAGAAAGTGTTCTTATAAGCATTATTCCTTTGTGGTTTCAGCATTATTTTCAGAACCCGAGCAGGGTTCTCGCATTAGCATAAGAATCCTGCCTGGTAGTTGAGATTTCTGGGTGGGGTGTACGTGGAGGACTTCTGTCAGCCCTGCCTTTGATTTGTTTACCTCCAGAGTTGGAAAGTGCATATTTGCGTGAGATGGGAAAAGTGTGGATCGTGCTTGAGATTTCATCCTGACACTTTGAAATGACCAGTGTGTTGGTAATTATTTGCATTTCCATGGCGTTTGGCACAGAAATAGTCATGAGGTCGGTCTCGTCATCCTGAAGCCTATGATGCTTTTTGCAGAGAAACCTCTGCTGAGGCCCAGGTAACTTGCTATTTCCCATAGCTGGCACAGGAGCCTTGGAAGATAGGATTGTTTTCAGTATTATTTCACCATCCTTTCACCACTGTTTCAAGAACGGGAGCCCTTTTCAACCGTTAGTGGAAGAATCCTTCTTTGGAGATGAGATATTTTTCTGGGGTGGCAAGTGCAGGGCCTCTGTCAGTCCTGGGTTTGTTGGACTAGCGCCAGACATGAGAAGTGCGCCTTTGTGGGACAGGTGAATAGTGCGGATCCTGTTTCAGTCTAAAGACTGAAACAGGATCCGCACTTTTCACCGTTCCTTTCACAATCATTTGATTCATCAGCTAGGAATGGCGATTGCTTCACCAGACCAATCGAAGGCTAGGCCAAAGTAACTCGATGTTTCCAAGAGTTGTGTGGCCCAACTTTTGAAAGAACCGCTAAGTGGAGAACTATTTGGTATTTTTCCGAAGCACTTTTCACCGTAATTGTCAGAAGGTTGGTCTCTGCATCCTTAAGCATACCACAGTCTTCACAGACGAAACAGGCTGAGGCCCAGTAATCTTGGCATTTCCAATAGTTGGTCCTAGAGACTACCAAGAAAGTGTTCTTTTAAGTATTATTCTGTTGTGGTTTCAGCATTATTTTCAGAACCTGAGCAGGGTTCTCGCATTAGCATAAGAATCCTGCCTGGTAGTTGAGATTTCTGGGTGGGGTGTAAGTGCGGGGCTTCTGTCAGCCCTGCCTTTGATTTGTTTACCTCCAGAGTTGGAAAGTGCATATTTGCGTGGGATGGGAAAAGTGTGGATCGTGCTTCAGATTTCATCCTGACACTTTGAAATGACCAGTGTGTTGGTAATTATTTGCATTTCCATGGCGTTTGGCACAGAAATAGTCATGAGGTCGGTCTCTGCATCCTGAAGCCTATGATGCTTTTTGCAGAGAAACCTCTGCTGAGGCCCAGGTAACTTGCTATTTCCCATAGCTGGCACAGGAGCCTTGGAAGATAGGATTGTTTTCAGTATTATTTCACCATCCTTTCACCACTGTTTCAAGAACGGGAGCCCTTTTCAACCGTTAGTGGAAGAATCCTTCTTTGGAGATGAGATATTTTTCTGGGGTGGCAAGTGCAGGGCCTCTGTCAGTCCTGGGTTTGTTGGACTAGCGCCAGACATGAGAAGTGCGCCTTTGTGGGACAGGTGAATAGTGCGGATCCTGTTTCAGTCTAAAGACAGAAACAGGATCCGCACTTTTCACCGTTCCTTTCAAAATGATTTGATTCATCAGCTAGGAATGGCGATTGCTTCACCAGACCAATCGAAGGCTAGGCCAAAGTAACTCGATGTTTCCAAGAGGTGTGTGGCCCAACTATTGAAAGAACCGCTAAGTGGAGAACTATTTGGTATTTTTCCGAAGCACTTTTCACCGTAATTGTCATAAGGTTGGTCTCTGCATCCTTAAGCATACCAGAGTCTTCACAGACGAAACAGGCTGAGGCCCAGTAATCTTGGCATTTCCAATAGTTGGTCCTAGAGACTACCAAGAAAGTGTTCTTTTAAGTATTATTCCGTTGTGGTTTCAGCATTATTTTCAGAACCCGAGCAGGGTTCTCGCATTAGCATAAGAATCCTGCCTGGTAGTTGAGATTTCTGGGTGGGGTGTAAGTGCGGGGCTTCTGTCAGCCCTGCCTTTGATTTGTTTACCTCCAGAGTTGGAAAGTGCATATTTGCGTGAGATGGGAAAAGTGTGGATCGTGCTTCAGATTTCATCCTGACACTTTGAAATGACCAGTGTGTTCGTAATTATTTGCATTTCCATGGCGTTTGGCACAGAAATAGTCATGAGGTCAGTCTCTGCATCCTGAAGCCTATGATGCTTTTTGCAGAGAAACCTCTGCTGAGGCCCAGGTAACTTGCTATTTCCCATAGCTGGCACAGGAGCCTTGGAAGATAGGATTGTTTTCAGTATTATTTCACAATCCTTTCACCACTGTTTCAAGAACGGGAGCCCTTTTCAACCGTTAGTGGAAGAATCCTTCTTTGGAGATGAGATATTTTTCTGGGGTGGCAAGTGCAGGGCCTCTGTCAGTCCTGGGTTTGTTGGACTAGCGCCAGACATGAGAAGTGCGCCTTTGTGGGACAGGTGAATAGTGCGGATCCTGTTTCAGTCTAAAGACTGAAACAGGATCCGCACTTTTCACCGTTCCTTTCAGAATCATTTGATTCATCAGCTAGGAATGGCGATTGCTTCACCAGACCAATCGAAGGCTAGGCCAAAGTAACTCGATGTTTCCAAGAGGTGTGTGGCCCAACTATTGAAAGAACCGCTAAGTGGAGAATTATTTGGTATTTTTCCGAAGCACTTTTCACCAAATTGTCATAAGGTTGGTCTCTGCATCCTTAAGCATACCAGAGTCTTCACAGACGAAACAGGCTGAGGCCCAGTAATCTTGGCATTTCCAATAGTTGGTCCTAGAGACTACCAAGAAAGTGTTCTTATAAGCATTATTCCTTTGTGGTTTCAGCATTATTTTCAGAACCCGAGCAGGGTTCTCGCATTAGCATAAGAATCCTGCCTGGTAGTTGAGATTTCTGGGTGGGGTGTACGTGGAGGACTTCTGTCAGCCCTGCCTTTGATTTGTTTACCTCCAGAGTTGGAAAGTGCATATTTGCGTGAGATGGGAAAAGTGTGGATCGTGCTTGAGATTTCATCCTGACACTTTGAAATGACCAGTGTGTTGGTAATTATTTGCATTTCCATGGCGTTTGGCACAGAAATAGTCATGAGGTCGGTCTCTGCATCCTGAAGCCTATGATGCTTTTTGCAGAGAAACCTCTGCTGAGGCCCAGGTAACTTGCTATTTCCCATAGCTGGCACAGGAGCCTTGGAAGATAGGATTGTTTTCAGTATTATTTCACCATCCTTTCACCACTGTTTCAAGAACGGGAGCCCTTTTCAACCGTTAGTGGAAGAATCCTTCTTTGGAGATGAGATATTTTTCTGGGGTGGCAAGTGCAGGGCCTCTGTCAGTCCTGGGTTTGTTGGACTAGCGCCAGACATGAGAAGTGCGCCTTTGTGGGACAGGTGAATAGTGCGGATCCTGTTTCACTCTAAAGACTGAAACAGGATCCGCACTTTTCACCGTTCCTTTCAGAATGATTTGATTCATCAGCTAGGAATGGCGATTGCTTCACCAGACCAATCGAAGGCTAGGCCAAAGTAACTCGATGTTTCCAAGAGGTGTGTGGCCCAACTATTGAAAGAACCGCTAAGTGGAGAACTATTTGGTATTTTTCCGAAGCACTTTTCACCGTAATTGTCATAAGGTTGGTCTCTGCATCCTTAAGCATAGCAGAGTCTTCACAGACGAAACAGGCTGAGGCCCAGTAATCTTGGCATTTCCAATAGTTGGTCCTAGAGACTACCAAGAAAGTGTTCTTATAAGCATTATTCCTTTGTGGTTTCAGCATTATTTTCAGAACCCGAGCAGGGTTCTCGCATTAGCATAAGAATCCTGCCTGGTACTTGAGATTTCTGGGTGGGGTGTACGTGGAGGACTTCTGTCAGCCCTGCCTTTGATTTGTTTACCTCCAGAGTTGGAAAGTGCATATTTGCGTGAGATGGGAAAAGTGTGGATCGTGCTTGAGATTTCATCCTGACACTTTGAAATGACCAGTGTGTTGGTAATTATTTGCATTTCCATGGCGTTTGGCACAGAAATAGTCATGAGGTCGGTCTCTGCATCCTGAAGCCTATGATGCTTTTTGCAGAGAAACCTCTGCTGAGGCCCAGGTAACTTGCTATTTCCCATAGCTGGCACAGGAGCCTTGGAAGATAGGATTGTTTTCAGTATTATTTCACCATCCTTTCACCACTGTTTCAAGAACGGGAGCCCTTTTCAAACGTTAGTGGAAGAATCCTTCTTTGGAGATGAGATATTTTTCTGGGGTGGCAAGTGCAGGGCCTCTGTCAGTCCTGGGTTTGTTGGACTAGCGCCAGACATGAGAAGTGCGCCTTTGTGGGACAGGTGAATAGTGCGGATCCTGTTTCAGTCTAAAGACTGAAACAGGATCCGCACTTTTCACCGTTCCTTTCAGAATGATTTGATTCATCAGCTAGGAATGGCGATTGCTTCACCAGACCAATCGAAGGCTAGGCCAAAGTAACTCGATGTTTCCAAGAGGTGTGTGGCCCAACTATTGAAAGAACCGCTAAGTGGAGAACTATTTGGTATTTTTTCGGAGCACTTTTCACCGTAATTGTCATAAGGTTGATCTCTGCATCCTTAAGCATACCAGAGTCTTCACAGACGAAACAGGCTGAGGCCCAGTAATCTTGGCATTTCCAATAGTTGGTCCTAGAGACTACCAAGAAAGTGTTCTTATAAGCATTATTCCTTTGTGGTTTCAGCATTATTTTCAGAACCCGAGCAGGGTTCTCGCATTAGCATAAGAATCCTGCCTGGTACTTGAGATTTCTGGGTGGGGTGTACGTGGAGGACTTCTGTCAGCCCTGCCTTTGATTTGTTTACCTCCAGAGTTGGAAAGTGCATATTTGCGTGAGATGGGAAAAGTGTGGATCGTGCTTGAGATTTCATCCTGACACTTTGAAATGACCAGTGTGTTGGTAATTATTTGCATTTCCATGGCGTTTGGCACAGAAATAGTCATGAGGTCGGTCTCTGCATCCTGAAGCCTATGATGCTTTCTGCAGAGAAACCTCTGCTGAGGCCCAGGTAACTTGCTATTTCCCATAGCTGGCACAGGAGCCTCGGAAGATATAATTGTTTTCAGTATTATTTCACCATCCTTTCACCACTGTTTCAAGAACGGGAGCCCTTTTCAACCGTTAGTGGAAGAATCCTTCTTTGGAGATGAGGTATTTTTCTGGGGTGGCAAGTGCAGGGCCTCTGTCAGTCCTGGGTTTGTTGGACTAGCGCCAGACATGAGAAGTGCGCCTTTGTGGGACAGGTGAATAGTGCGGATCCTGTTTCAGTCTAAAGACTGAAACAGGATCCGCACTTTTCACCGTTCCTTTCAGAATCATTTGATTCATCAGCTAGGAATGGCGATTGCTTCACCAGACCAATCGAAGGCTAGGCCAAAGTAACTCGATGTTTCCAAGAGGTGTGTGGCCCAACTTTTGAAAGAACCGCTAAGTGGAGAACTATTTGGTATTTTTCCGAAGCACTTTTCACCGTAATTGTCAGAAGGTTGGTCTCTGCATCCTTAAGCATACCAGAGTCTTTACAGACGAAACAGGCTGAGGCCCAGTAATCTTGGCATTTCCAATACTTGGTCCTAGAGACTACCAAGAAAGTGTTCTTTTAAGTATTATTCTGTTGTGGTTTCAGCAGTATTTTCAGAACCCGAGCAGGGTTCTCGCATTAGCATAAGAATCCTGCCTGGTAGTTGAGATTTCTGGGTGGGGTGTAAGTGCCGGGCTTCTGTCAGCCCTGCCTTTGATTTGTTTACCTCCAGAGTTGGAAAGTGCATATTTGCGTGAGATGGGAAAAGTGTGGATCGTGCTTGAGATTTCATCCTGACACTTTGAAATGACCAGCGTGTTCGTAATTATTTGCATTTCCATGGCGTTTGGCACAGAAATAGTCGTGAGTCAGTCTCTGCATCCTGAAGCCTATGATGCTTTTTGCAGAGAAACCTCTGCTGAGGCCCAGGTAACTTGCTATTTCCCATAGCTGGCACAGGATCCTTGGAAGATAGGATTGTTTTCAGTATTATTTCACAATTCTTTCACCACTGTTTCAAGAACGGGAGCCCTTTTCAACCGTTAGTGGAAGAATCCTTCTTTGGAGATGAGATATTTTTCTGGGGTGGCAAGTGCAGGGCCTCTGTCAGTCCTGGGTTTGTTGGACTAGCGCCAGACATGAGAAGTGCGCCTTTGTGGGACAGGTGAATAGTGCGGATCCTGTTTCAGTCTAAAGACTGAAACAGGATCCGCACTTTTCACCGTTCCTTTCAGAATCATTTGATTCATCAGCTAGGAATGGCGATTGCTTCACCAGACCAATCGAAGGCTAGGCCAAAGTAACTCGATGTTTCCAAGAGGTGTGTGGCCCAACTATTGAAAGAACCGCTAAGTGGAGAATTATTTGGTATTTTTCCGAAGCACTTTTCACCGTAATTGTCATAAGGTTGGTCTCTGCATCCTTAAGCATACCAGAGTCTTCACAGACGAAAACAGGCTGAGGCCCAGTAATCTTGGCATTTCCAATAGTTGGTCCTAGAGACTACCAAGAAAGTGTTCTTATAAGCATTATTCCTTTGTGGTTTCAGCATTATTTTCAGAACCCGAGCAGGGTTCTCGCATTAGCATAAGAATCCTGCCTGGTAGTTGAGATTTCTGGGTGGGGTGTACGTGGAGGACTTCTGTCAGCCCTGCCTTTGATTTGTTTACCTCCAGAGTTGGAAAGTGCATATTTGCGTGAGATGGGAAAAGTGTGGATCGTGCTTGAGATTTCATCCTGACACTTTGAAATGACCAGTGTGTTGGTAATTATTTGCATTTCCATGGCGTTTGGCACAGAAATAGTCATGAGGTCGGTCTCTGCATCCTGAAGCCTATGATGCTTTTTGCAGAGAAACCTCTGCTGAGGCCCAGGTAACTTGCTATTTCCCATAGCTGGCACAGGAGCCTTGGAAGATAGGATTGTTTTCAGTATTATTTCACCATCCTTTCACCACTGTTTCAAGAACGGGAGCCCTTTTCAACCGTTAGTGGAAGAATCCTTCTTTGGAGATGAGATATTTTTCTGGGGTGGCAAGTGCAGGGCCTCTGTCAGTCCTGGGTTTGTTGGACTAGCGCCAGACATGAGAAGTGCGCCTTTGTGGGACAGGTGAATAGTGCGGATCCTGTTTCAGTCTAAAGACTGAAACAGGATCCGCACTTTTCACCGTTCCTTTCACAATCATTTGATTCATCAGCTAGGAATGGCGATTGCTTCACCAGACCAATCGAAGGCTAGGCCAAAGTAACTCGATGTTTCCAAGAGGTGTGTGGCCCAACTTTTGAAAGAACCGCTAAGTGGAGAACTATTTGGTATTTTTCCGAAGCACTTTTCACCGTAATTGTCAGAAGGTTGGTCTCTGCATCCTTAAGCATACCACAGTCTTCACAGACGAAACAGGCTGAGGCCCAGTAATCTTGGCATTTCCAATAGTTGGTCCTAGAGACTACCAAGAAAGTGTTCTTTTAAGTATTATTCTGTTGTGGTTTCAGCATTATTTTCAGAACCTGAGCAGGGTTCTCGCATTAGCATAAGAATCCTGCCTGGTAGTTGAGATTTCTGGGTGGGGTGTAAGTGCGGGGCTTCTGTCAGCCCTGCCTTTGATTTGTTTACCTCCAGAGTTGGAAAGTGCATATTTGCGTGGGATGGGAAAAGTGTGGATCGTGCTTCAGATTTCATCCTGACACTTTGAAATGACCAGTGTGTTGGTAATTATTTGCATTTCCATGGCGTTTGGCACAGAAATAGTCATGAGGTCGGTCTCTGCATCCTGAAGCCTATGATGCTTTATGCAGAGAAACCTCTGCTGAGGCCCAGGTAACTTGCTATTTCCCATAGCTGGCACAGGAGCCTTGGAAGATAGGATTGTTTTCAGTATTATTTCACCATCCTTTCACCACTGTTTCAAGAACGGGAGCCCTTTTCAACCGTTAGTGGAAGAATCCTTCTTTGGAGATGAGATATTTTTCTGGGGTGGCAAGTGCAGGGCCTCTGTCAGTCCTGGGTTTGTTGGACTAGCGCCAGACATGAGAAGTGCGCCTTTGTGGGACAGGTGAATAGTGCGGATCCTGTTTCAGTCTAAAGACAGAAACAGGATCCGCACTTTTCACCGTTCCTTTCAAAATGATTTGATTCATCAGCTAGGAATGGCGATTGCTTCACCAGACCAATCGAAGGCTAGGCCAAAGTAACTCGATGTTTCCAAGAGGTGTGTGGCCCAACTATTGAAAGAACCGCTAAGTGGAGAACTATTTGGTATTTTTCCGAAGCACTTTTCACCGTAATTGTCATAAGGTTGGTCTCTGCATCCTTAAGCATACCAGAGTCTTCACAGACGAAACAGGCTGAGGCCCAGTAATCTTGGCATTTCCAATAGTTGGTCCTAGAGACTACCAAGAAAGTGTTCTTATAAGCATTATTCCTTTGTGGTTTCAGCATTATTTTCAGAACCCGAGCAGGGTTCTCGCATTAGCATAAGAATCCTGCCTGGTACTTGAGATGTCTGGGTGGGGTGTACGTGGAGGACTTCTGTCAGCCCTGCCTTTGATTTGTTTACCTCCAGAGTTGGAAAGTGCATGTTTGCGTGAGATGGGAAAAGTGTGGATTGTGCTTCAGATTTCAACCTGACACTTTGAAATGACCAGTGTGTTGGTAATTATTTGCCATTTCCATGGCGTTTGGCACCGTAATAGTCATGAGGTCGGTCTCTGCATCCTGAATCCTATGATGCTTTTTGCAGAGAAACCTCTGCTGAGGCCCAGGTAACTTGCTATTTCCCATAGCTGGCACAGGAGCCTTGGAAGATAGGATTGTTTTCAGTATTATTTCACCATCCTTTCACCACTGTTTCAAGAACGGGAGCCCTTTTCAAAGGTTAGTGGAAGAATCCTTCTTTGGAGATGAGATATTTTTCTGGGGTGGCAAGTGCAGGGCCTCTGTCAGTCCTGGGTTTGTTGGACTAGCGCCAGACATGAGAAGTGCGCCTTTGTGGGACAGGTGAATAGTGCGGATCCTGTTTCAGTCTAAAGACTGAATCAGGATCCGCACTTTTCACCGTTCCTTTCAGAATCATTTGATTCATCAGCTAGGAATGGCGATTGCTTCACCAGACCAATCGAAGGCTAGGCCAAAGTAACTCGATGTTTCCAAGAGGTGTGTGGCCCAACTTTTGAAAGAACCGCTAAGTGGAGAACTATTTGGTATTATTCCGAAGCACTTTTCACCGTAATTGTCATAAGGTTGGTCTCTGCATCCTTAAGAATACCAGAGTCTTCACAGATGAAACAGGCTGAGGCCCAGTAATCTTGGCATTTCCAATAGTTGGTCCTAGAGACTACCAAGAAAGTGTTCTTTTAAGTATTATTCCGTTGTGGTTTCAGCATTATTTTCAGAAACCGAGCAGGGTTCTGGCATTAGCATAAGAATCCTGCCTGGTAGTTGAGATTTCTGGGTGGGGTGTACGTGGAGGACTTCTGTCAGCCCTGCCTTTGATTTGTTTACCTCCAGAGTTGGAAAGTGCATATTTGCGTGAGATGGGAAAAGTGTGGATCGTGCTTGAGATTTCATCCTGACACTTTGAAATGACCAGTGTGTTGGTAATTATTTGCATTTCCATGGCGTTTGGCACAGAAATAGTCATGAGGTCGGTCTCTGCATCCTGAAGCCTATGATGCTTTTTGCAGAGAAACCTCTGCTGAGGCCCAGGTAACTTGCTATTTCCCATAGCTGGCACAGGAGCCTTGGAAGATAGGATTGTTTTCAGCATTATTTCACCATCCTTTCACCACTGTTTCAAGAACGTGAGCCCTTTTCAACCGTTAGTGGAAGAATCCTTCTTTGGAGATGAGATATTTTTCTGGGGTGGCAAGTGCAGGGCCTCTGTCAGTCCTGGGTTTGTTGGACTAGCGCCAGACATGAGAAGTGCGCCTTTGTGGGACAGGTGAATAGTGCGGATCCTGTTTCAGTCTAAAGACTGAAACAGGATCCGCACTTTTCACCGTTCCTTTCAGAATCATTTGATTCATCAGCTAGGAATGGCGATTGCTTCACCAGACCAATCGAAGGCTAGGCCAAACTAACTCGATGTTTCCAAGAGGTGTGTGGCCCAACTATTGAAAGAACCGCTAAGTGGAGAACTATTTTGTATTTTTCCGAAGCACTTTTCACCGTAATTGTCATAAGGTTGGTCTCTGCATCCTTAAGCATACCAGAGTCTTCACAGACGAAACAGGCTGAGGCCCAGTAATCTTGGCATTTCCAATAGTTGGTCCTAGAGACTACCAAGAAAGTGTTCTTATAAGCATTATTCCTTTGTGGTTTCAGCATTATTTTCAGAACCTGAGCAGGGTTCTCGCATTAGCATAAGAATCCTGCCTGGTAGTTGAGGTTTATGGGTGGGGTGTAAGTGCGGGGCTTCTGTCAGCCCTGCCTTTGATTTGTTTACCTCCAGAGTTGGAAAGTGCATGTTTGCGTGAGATGGGAAAAGTGTGGATTGTGCTTCAGATTTCATCCTGACACTTTGAAATGACCATTGTGTTGGTAGTTATTTGCCATTTCCATGGCGTTTGGCACAGAAATAGTCATGAGGTCGGTCTCTGCATCCTGAATCCTATGATGCTTTTTGCAGAGAAACCTCTGCTGAGGCCCAGGTAACTTGCTATTTCCCATAGCTGGCACAGGAGCCTTGGAAGATAGGATTGTTTTCAGTATTATTTCACCATCCTTTCACCACTGTTTCAAGAACGGGAGCCCTTTTCAAAGGTTAGTGGAAGAATCCTTCTTTGGAGATGAGATATTTTTCTGGGGTGGCAAGTGCAGGGCCTCTGTCAGTCCTGGGTTTGTTGGACTAGCGCCAGACATGAGAACTGCGCCTTTGTGGGACAGGTGAATAGTGCGGATCCTGTTTCAGTCTAAAGACTGAAACAGGATCCGCACTTTTCACCGTTCCTTTCAGAATCATTTGATTCATCAGCTAGGAATGGCGATTGCTTCACCAGACCAATCGAAGGCTAGGCCAAACTAACTCGATGTTTCCAAGAGGTGTGTGCCCCAACTATTGAAAGAACCGCTAAGCGGAGAACTATTTGGTATTTTTCCGAAGCACTTTTCACCGTAATTGTCATAAGGTTGGTCTCTGCATCCTTAAGCATACCAGAGTCTTCACAGACGAATCAGGCTGAGGCCCAGTAATCTTGGCATTTCCAATAGTTGGTCCTAGAGACTACCAAGAAAGTGTTCTTTTAAGTAGTATTCTGTTGTGGTTTCAGCATTATTTTCAGAACCCCAGCAGGGTTCTCGCATTAGCATAAGAATCCTGCCTGGTAGTTGAGATTTCTGGGTGGGGTGGACATGGAGGACTTCTGTCAGCCCTGCCTTTGATTTGTTTACCTCCAGAGTTGGAAAGTGCATATTTGAGTGAGATGGGAAAAGTGTGGATCGTGCTTCAGATTTCATCCTGACACTTTGAAATGACCAGTGTGTTGGTAATTATTTGCATTTCCATGGCGTTTGGCAGAGAAATAGTCATGAGGTCGGTCTCTGCCTCCTGAAGCCTATGATGCTTTTTGCAGAGAAACCTCTGCTGAGGCCCAGGTAACTTGCTATTTCCCATAGCTGGCACAGGAGCCTTGGAAGATAGGATTGTTTTCAGTATTATTTCACCATCCTTTCACCACTGTTTCAAGAACGGGAGCCCTTTTCAACCGTTAGTGGAAGAATCCTTCTTTGGAGATGAGATATTTTTCTGGGGCGGCAAGTGCAGGGCCTCTGTCAGTCCTGGGTTTGTTGGACTAGCGCCAGACATGAGAAGTGCGCCTTTGTGGGACAGGTGAATAGTGCGGATCCTGTTTCAGTCTAAAGACTGAAACAGGATCCGCACTTTTCACCGTTCCTTTCAGAATCACTTGATTCATCAGCTAGGAATGGCGAATGCTTCACCAGACCAATCGAAGGCTAGGCCAAAGTAGCTCGATGTTTCCAAGTGGTGTGTGGCCCAACTATTGAAAGAACCGCTAAGTGGAGAACTATTTGGTATTTTTCCGAAGCACTTTTCACCGTAATTGTCAGAAGGTTGGTCTCTGAATTTTTGAGCATACCAGAGTCTTCACAGACGAAACAGGCTGAGGCCCAGTAATCTTGGCATTTCCAATAGTTGGTCCTAGAGACTACCAAGAAAGTGTTCTTTTAAGTATTATTCCGTTGTGGTTTCAGCATTATTTTCAGTACCCGAGCAGGGTTCTCGCATTAGCATAAGAATCCTGCCTGGTAGTTGAGATTTCTGGGTGGGGTGTAAGTTCGGGGCTTCTGTCAGCCCTGCCTTTGATTTGTTTACCTCCAGAGTTGGAAAGTTCATATTTGCGTGAGATGGGAAAAGTGTGGATCGTGCTTCAGATTTCATCCTGACACTTTGAAATGACCAGAGTGTTGGTAATTATTTGCCATTTCCATGGCGTTTGGCACAGAAATAGTCATGAGGTCGGTCTCTGCATCCTGAAGCCTATGATGCTTTTTGCAGAAAACCTCTGCTGAGGCCCAGGTAACTTGCTATTTCCCATAGCTGGCACAGGAGCCTTGGAAGATAGGATTGTTTTCAGTATTATTTCACCATCCTTTCACCACTGTTTCAAGAACGGGAGCCCTTTTCAACCGTTACTGGAAGAATCTTTCTTTAGAGATGAGATATTTTTCTGGGGTGGCAAATGCAGGGCCTCTGTCAGTCCTGGGTTTGTTTTACTAGCGCCAGACATGAGAAGTGCGCCTTTGTGGGACAGGTGAATAGTGCGGATCCTGTTTCAGTCTAAAGACTGAAACAGGATCCGCACTTTTCACCGTTCCTTTCAGAATCATTTGATTCATCAGCTAGGAATGGCGATTGCTTCACCAGACCAATCGAAGGCTAGGCGAAAGTAACTCGATGTTTCCAAGAGGTGTGTGGCCCAACTTTTGAAAGAACCGCTAAGTGGAGAACTATTTGGTATTTTTCCGAAGCACTTTTCACCGTAATTGTCATAAGGCTGGTCTCTGCATCCTTGAGCATACCAGAGTCTTCACAGACGAAACAGGCTGAGGCCCAGTAATCTTGGCATTTCCAATAGTTGGTCCTAGAGACTACCAAGAATGTGTTCTTTTAAGTATTATTCTGTTGTGGTTTCAGCATTATTTTCAGAACCCGAGCAGGGTTCTCGCATTACCCTAAGAATCCTGCCTGGTAGTTGAGATTTCTGGGTGGGGTGTACGTGGAGGACTTCTGTCAGCCCTGCCTTTGATTTGTTTACCTCCAGAGTTGGAAAGTGCATATTTGCGTGAGATGGGAAAAGTGTGGATCGTGCTTCAGATTTCATCCTGACACTTTGAAATAACCAGTGTGTTGGTAATTATTTGCCATTTCCATGGCGTTTGGCACCGTAACAGTCATGAGGTCGGTCTCTGCATCCTGAAGCCTATGATGCTTTTTGCAGAGAAACCTCTGCTGAGGCCCAGGTAACTTGATATTTCCCATAGCTGGCACAGGATCCTTGGAAGATAGGATTGTTTTCAGTATTATTTCACCATCCTTTCACCACTGTTTCAAGAACGGGAGCCCTTTTCAACCGTTAGTGGAAGAATCCTTCTTTGGAGATGAGATATTTTTCTGGGGTGGCAAGTGCAGGGCCTCTGTCAGTCCTGGGTTTGTTGGACTAGCGCCAGACATGAGAAGTGCGCCTTTGTGGGACAGGTGAATAGTGCGGATCCTGTTTCAGTCTAAAGACTGAAACAGCATCCGCACTTTTCACCGTTCCTTTCAGAATCATTTGATTCAACAGCTAGGAATGGCGATTGCTTCACCAGACCAATCGAAGGCTAGGCCAAAGTAACTCGATGTTTCCAAGAGGTGTGTGGCCCAACTTTTGAAAGAACCGCTAAGTGGAGAACTATTTGGTATTTTTCCGAAGCACTTTTCACAGTAATTGTCAGAAGGTTGGTCTCTGCATCCTTAAGCATACCAGAGTCTTCACAGACGAAACAGGCTGAGGCCCAGTAATCTTGGCATTTCCAATAGTTGGTCCTAGAGACTACCAAGAAAGTGTTCTTTTAAGTATTATTGCGTTGTGGTTTCAGCCTTATTTTCAGAACCCGAGCAGGGTTCTCGCATTAGCATAAGAATCCTGCCTGGTAGTTGAGATTTCTGGGTGGGGTGTACCTGGAGGACTTCTGTCAGCCCTGCCTTTGATTTGTTTACCTCCAGAGTTGGAAAGTGCATATTTGCGTGAGATGGGAAAAGTGTGGATCGTGCTTCAGATTTCATCCTGACACTTTGAAATGACCAGTGTGTTGGTAATTATTTGCATTTCCATGGCGTTTGGCACAGAAATAGTCATGAGGTCGGTCTCTGCATCCTGAATCCTATGATGCTTTTTGCAGAGAAACCTCTGCTGAGGCCCAGGTAACTTGCTATTTCCCATAGCTGGCACAGGAGCCTTGGAAGATAGGATTGTTTTCAGTATTAATTCACCATCCTTTCACCACTGTTTCAAGAACGGGAGCCCTTTTCAAACGTTAGTGGAAGAATCCTTCTTTGAGATGAGATATTTTTCTGGGGTGGCAAGTGCAGGGCCTCTGTGAGTCCTGGGTTTGTTGGACTAGCGCCAGACATGAGAAGTGCGCCTTCGTGGGACAGGTGAATAGTGCGGATCCTGTTTCAGTCTAAAGACTTAAACAGGATCCGCACTTTTCACCGTTCCTTTCAGAATCATTTGATTCATCAGCTAGGAATGGCGATTGCTTCACCAGACCAATCGAAGGCTAGGCCAAAGTAACTCGATGTTTCCAAGAGGTGTGTGGCCCAACTTTTGAAAGAACCGCTAAGTGGAGAACTATTTGGTATTTTTCCGAAGCACTTTTCACCGTAATTGTCAGAAGGTTGGTCTCTGCATCCTTAAGCATACCAGAGTCTTCACAGACGAAACAGGCTGAGGCCCAGTAATCTTGGCATTTCCAATAGTTGGTCCTAGAGACTACCAAGAAAGTGTTCTTTTAAGTATTATTCTGTTGTGGTTTCAGCATTATTTTCAGAACCCGAGCAGGGTTCTCGCATTAGCATAAGAATCCTGCCTGGTAGTTGAGATTTCTGGGTGGGGTGTAAGTGCGGGGCTTCTGTCAGCCCTGCCTTTGATTTGTTTACCTCCAGAGTTGGAAAGTGCATATTTGCGTGAGATGGGAAAAGTGTGGATCGTGCTTCAGATTTCATGCTGACACTTTGAAATAACCAGTGTGTTGGTAATTATTTGCCATTTCCATGGCGTTTGGCACCGTAATAGTCATGAGGTCGGTCTCTGCATCCTGAAGCCTATGATGCTTTTTGCAGAGAAACCTCTGCTGAGGCCCAGGTAACTTGCTATTTCCCATAGCTGGCACAGGAGCCTTGGAAGATAGGATTGTTTTCAGTATTATTTCACCATCCTTTCACCACTGTTTCAAGAACGGGAGCCCTTTTCAACCGTTAGTGGAAGAATCCTTCTTTGGAGATGAGATATTTTTCTGGGGTGGCAAGTGCAGGGCCTCTGTCAGTCCTGGGTTTGTTGGACTAGCGCCAGACATGAGAACTGCGCCTTTGTGGGACAGGTGAATAGTGCGGATCCTGTTTCAGTCTAAAGACTGAAACAGGATCCGCACTTTTCACCGTTCCTTTCAGAATCTTTTGATTCATCAGCTAGGAATGGCGATTGCTTCACCAGACCAATCAAAGGCTAGGCCAAAGTAACTCGATGTTTCCAAGTGGTGTGTGGCCCAACTATTGAATGAACCGCTAAGAGGAGAACTATTTGGTATTTTTCCGAAGCACTTTTCACCGTAATTGTCATAAGGTTGGTCTCTGCATCCTTGAGCATACCAGAGTCTTCACAGATGAAACAGGCTGAGGCCCAGTAATCTTGGCATTTCGAATAGTTGGTCCTAGAGACTACCAAGAAAGTGTTCTTTTAAGTATTATTCTGTTGTGGTTTCAGCATTATTTTCAGAACCCGAGCAGGGTTCTCGCATTAGCATAAGAATCCTGCCTGGTAGTTGAGATTTCTGGGTGGGGTGTAAGTGCGGGGCTTCTGTCAGCCCTGCCTTTGATTTGTTTACCTCCAGAGTTGGAAAGTGCATATTTGCGTTAGATGGGAAAAGTGTGGATCGTGCTTCAGATTTCATCCTGACACTTTGAAATGACCAGTGTGTTGGTAATTATTTGCATTTCCATGGCGTTTGGCACAGAAATAGTCATGAGGTCGGTCTCTGCATCCTGAAGCCTATGATGCTTTTTGCAGAGAAACCTCTGCTGAGGCCCAGGTAACTTGCTATTTCCCATAGCTGGCACAGGAGCCTTGGAAGATAGGATTGTTTTCAGTATTATTTCACCATCCTTTCACCACTGTTTCAAGAACGGGAGCCCTTTTCAACCGTTAGTGGAAGAATCCTTCTTTGGAGATGAGATATTTTTCTGGGGTGGCAAGTGCAGGGCCTCTGTCAGTCCTGGGTTTGTTGGACTAGCGCCAGACATGAGAACTGCGCCTTTGTGGGACAGGTGAATAGTGCGGATCCTGTTTCAGTCTAAAGACTGAAACAGGATCCGCACTTTTCACCGTTCCTTTCAGAATCATTTGATTCAACAGCTAGGAATGGCGATTGCTTCACCAGACCAATCGAAGGCTAGGCCAAAGTAACTCGATGTTTCCAAGAGGTGTGTGGCCCAACTTTTGAAAGAACCGCTAAGTGGAGAACTATTTGGTATTTTTCCGAAGCACTTTTCACAGTAATTGTCAGAAGGTTGGTCTCTGCATCCTTAAGCATACCAGAGTCTTCACAGACGAAACAGGCTGTGGCCCAGTAATCTTGGCATTTCCAATAGTTGGTCCTAGAGACTACCAAGAAAGTGTTCTTTTAAGTATTATTGCGTTGTGGTTTCAGCCTTATTTTCAGAACCCGAGCAGGGTTCTCGCATTAGCATAAGAATCCTGCCTGGTAGTTGAGATTTCTGGGTGGGGTGTACCTGGAGGACTTCTGTCAGCCCTGCCTTTGATTTGTTTACCTCCAGAGTTGGAAAGTGCATATTTGCGTGAGATGGGAAAAGTGTGGATCATGCTTCAGATTTCATCCTGACACTTTGAAATGACCAGTGTGTTGGTAATTATTTGCATTTCCATGGCGTTTGGCACAGAAATAGTCATGAGGTCGGTCTCTGCATCCTGAATCCTATGATGCTTTTTGCAGAGAAACCTCTGCTGAGGCCCAGGTAACTTGCTATTTCCCATAGCTGGCACAGGAGCCTTGGAAGATAGGATTGTTTTCAGTATTAATTCACCATCCTTTCACCACTGTTTCAAGAACGGGAGCCCTTTTCAAACGTTAGTGGAAGAATCCTTCTTTGAGATGAGATATTTTTCTGGGGTGGCAAGTGCAGGGCCTCTGTGAGTCCTGGGTTTGTTGGACTAGCGCCAGACATGAGAAGTGCGCCTTCGTGGGACAGGTGAATAGTGCGGATCCTGTTTCAGTCTAAAGACTGAAACAGGATCCGCACTTTTCACCGTTCCTTTCAGAATCATTTGATTCATCAGCTAGGAATGGCGATTGCTTCACCAGACCAATCGAAGGCTAGGCCAAAGTAACTCGATGTTTCCAAGAGGTGTGTGGCCCAACTTTTGAAAGAACCGCTAAGTGGAGAACTCTTTGGTATTTTTCCGAAGCACTTTTCACCGTAATTGTCAGAAGGTTGGTCTCTGCATCCTTAAGCATACCAGAGTCTTCACAGACGAAACAGGCTGAGGCCCAGTAATCTTGGCATTTCCAATAGTTGGTCCTAGAGACTACCAAGAAAGTGTTCTTTTAAGTATTATTCTGTTGTGGTTTCAGCATTATTTTCAGAACCTGAGCAGGGTTCTCGCATTAGCATAAGAATCCTGCCTGGTAGTTGAGATTTCTGGGTGGGGTGTAAGTGCGGGGCTTCTGTCAGCCCTGCCTTTGATTTGTTTACCTCCAGAGTTGGAAAGTGCATATTTGCGTGAGATGGGAAAAGTGTGGATCGTGCTTCAGATTTCATGCTGACACTTTGAAATAACCAGTGTGTTGGTAATTATTTGCCATTTCCATGGCGTTTGGCACCGTAATAGTCATGAGGTCGGTCTCTGCATCCTGAAGCCTATGATGCTTTTTGCAGAGAAACCTCTGCTGAGGCCCAGGTAACTTGCTATTTCCCATAGCTGGCACAGGAGCCTTGGAAGATAGGATTGTTTTCAGTATTATTTCACCATCCTTTCACCACTGTTTCAAGAACGGGAGCCCTTTTCAACCGTTAGTGGAAGAATCCTTCTTTGGAGATGAGATATTTTTCTGGGGTGGCAAGTGCAGGGCCTCTGTCAGTCCTGGGTTTGTTGGACTAGCGCCAGACATGAGAAGTGCGCCTTTGTGGGACAGGTGAATAGTGCGGATCCTGTTTCAGTCTAAAGACTGAAACAGGATCCGCACTTTTCACCGTTCCTTTCAGAATCTTTTGATTCATCAGCTAGGAATGGCGATTGCTTCACCAGACCAATCGAAGGCTAGGCCAAAGTAACTCGATGTTTCCAAGTGGTGTGTGGCCCAACTATTGAATGAACCGCTAAGAGGAGAACTATTTGGTATTTTTCCGAAGCAC